>NC_046163.1:79612291-79722291 GCF_011064425.1 Rattus rattus
AGTTCAACCATCCGACTTTCGACTGGAAACAGCAATGGCAGGATCATTCTGCCTGTGCTTTATCTTTCTTTCCGCTCCAGCAATTCACCTGAAAAACACTTAACTGTCTTGCATTGTATAACCCAATAAACTTCATTTCATGAGTTGAGAATCAATATTTTTGCTTCTGTTTCAATTGTTGGAAAGATGTTGCAACACACCTCTGGTGAATCAACTGCACCTGTTCTCAAATTCTTCTCACACCCCTGAGATCGTTTTGCTGGGAATCAAAAATGTTATTGCCAGAATATCAGAATTTTTTTTTTTTTTTTTTTTTTTTTTTACACATTTTACTAGAAATTTTCACACATCACCATTCCAGTGAGAGTCAGTTTCAAACACAATCATCTCAGATGTACTTTACTCAATGTTACTTTCCCTGCTTCCCATTTTCCTCGCATTGATCAAATGGCTTCCACTGGTGTCACATACCTCTGCTTACATGTTGCAGACCTGATCAGTCACTGATACTGGCACGCCGGCCATCCTCCCTTCTGTCCAGTTCTTAATTTGTTTTGCGTCAGGGACAGGTTTGCTTTCTGTATCCCTCCTTTGTCATGTTGAACTCTCAGCGAGAATGCCTGGGTTGCACTCTCCAGTCACCGAGTTTCAGCCAGTCTGACTGACGAGAGGCAGGATGTTTTTGATGGTACGCCCCAGCTGTTCATCTGTCATTCTTCAGTCAACGATTTGTTTAACTCTGCATACCATGTTTATTATTGCCTGAAGTTAACTTCGTCAAAGTTCTGTTACTCGATTTGTCCCAGCCACCTGCTCCTGTCCCCACACCTTCCACAGTCCACACACCCCAGCCCACACACAGCCTCATTTGTATGGGTTTGTCTCCTCCAGATGTCAAATTTCTGCATCCTGGCCATCCTGTTCTCATGTCCTTCCACTTTTCCTTCATTTTTTCCTGGATCAATCATATGTATCGATCTGTCCAATTATGGTCAACATTTATGTGCCGCAAATGTTATCCCTTGATTAGATCGAATGTTCTGCAACACTGTTGCCTATTCATTCATCGTTCTCTCCACAAACCTCTCACCCCATCCATGTCCTTTCATCCTGTCCTTCATGCATTTCAGACACTGTCCAGGATCTCTGGCGTCCACAGATCCGTCTCATTTCTTTCCTCATTTTGGTCCTTCCACACTGCTCTCACACCTTCCTGCTGTGTTCCTGCCTGCACAGTCAATTGCACTCTGAGGGGCAAGCCTGATTTGGGCAACCAGAACTGGGCTCCTGAAAATTTCACTGGTTTAACTCGAAGTTTTGTTCATTTGAAAATCAGAATCTCGAACAGCCTGAACTCTTTCCCTTGTGTTTTTTTGAACAACTTTGTTCAGACTTGAAGTACTAGTTCAAAATGTTCAAAGGTTCCAGACTCTTCTGTCCTCCACCTGTCCTTCACAACTGACTCTTTCCCGGAGTCTCTTTCACACAATTTTTGTCTCAACTCCTGAATGGCAAACACCAAGAGGCAGCCTTCGCCTGTCCACGTTCTTTTCAATTTTCATTTAAAATCACTTCACTTTTTTCCCATCACCTGCCTTTCCTGCCTCCCCCCTCTCAGGCCTCCCACACGCCTCTCCTCTCACTGGCTTCCACTGGTTTCATGCCCAGATCCAGGCTCATGTCTTGCAGTGCTTGTCTCGAAAGTTCTGTTGGTTGTACCAGTTCTTCCAAGTTCTTTCTTCGATTCTTCAATCAGTTCAGTTGTCGCCTTCCAGATTTGCTGGTTCTGCAACAGAGCGCATCTACACTTCGCACTTCATCATGGCTGCAAGGTACCCTGAACAGGTGTTCTTCAGTTCTGCTTAATCTTCGCTCTCATTCCCGTCATCCGCCCGGGAGTTCAAACGCAACGTCCGCCTGTCGTTATCCAATATTCACTGGCGTAACCGTTTGATCGGCATTTTCGATTTAAACAGCCATCGTCAGAATTCTGTTTCAGCTTGAACCCCATTTGTCTCAGGTCCACTTTGAGTCCTTTTCCACCATCCCAGTTTGATTCTCCTGTCTACTGGTCACGCAGCTCACCACGTTCTGTAACACGTTCAAGATCTCTGAGTCCTTTGTCATCCTGGCCTTTTTCAGCAATCCTATCTCTGCAAATGTTCAATCCTCACAGATTGACGATCACCTGCAGTCTCACATCCCATCCATGATCTTCTTGACTTCTGTCTGGCCAGAACTCTTCCTAGTCTGCATGTCACGGCCTGATCATGATCAGCTTGACGTGCCTGATTTGTTTCACAGTCGACACCATAAGCAGTCTGGTCCGAGTTCCTGCCTCGTCTGTCTTGCGGAACAGCCTGGTCCCAGCTGTCCTCAGCACCGTCTGGGATCTGGCCTTGGCTGGGAGACTTTGGCGGTCTCGATCATCCCGGCACTGGACCTCCCGGCTCCTGTCTCCTGGGATCACTCCCAGTCCTCCACTTTGTCTCACTTCCCAGCTTTCAGTACAGCTTGTGTCCCATGTTTATGTTGCACCTTCACTTTCATTGGCCTCAAAGTTTTAATTTTCTTTGTTTCTTTCGACTGTTATCATTGAGTAGAACATCAACACTCCATGTATATGTGGTCATTCTTCTCAGTTGTTATGTCCACACTCTTCCTTGAGTTTGCCAGTGTCTCGGGCCTGAGATTTGTCTTCAGTCTGCATGACACTCTGCCTCCAGGTGCCTGGCATTCTGGCTCCTCTCACTTTGCCCATGATCCTTGCTCACTCTTCCACATCCCAGGCTCTGATCTTCCTGAGTCCTGGGATTTCCTGCATGCCTTGGACTGTTTCTTCTGCTTGACAGTCATGGACCTGCTCCTCCATCTGTTTCACGTTCTTTTCTGATTTCATTTTTAATTCCTTTTCAACTGTTTTCCTGTCCTTCATGGGCTCTTGAAACAATCAGTCTCAGCTGCACTGAGTCAGCTGCATGTTCTCTATCTGGTTCAAATCTGGGTCTCGCTTGGGCCTTCTGAGAGCAGCTGCTGCGGTCGGGCAACTTGAGTTCTTCTTCTGTTTTTCAGTCTTTCAGCAGAAAAAATAAAACAAAACAAACAAACAAACAAAACCTGTTCAGAGTCCCATCTCTACTCAATGTCATTTCAACATCCCCAAAATTTCAATCATTAAAATTTTGTTCCACTCTCAAACAAAGTTTTCCTGGTGCTCTTTCAAATGCCCTTCACTTTCTCTGTTCTTAATAATTCTTTCATTAATAAAGTTCATGGAAAGAATGTCATCACCATCGTCGTTAATCAGTTAGAACTTTGTTAATTTTTCCTTTGTTCTTTGAAATATAACTACTTACAGGTTATGATAACTAAATTTATTCTAGAATAAAATTTAGTTATCATGGCCTAAACACAAATTTAGTTTATATTGAACACCTTTTGTTTCAAAGAAGTAATTGTTTACAAAGTTACAGTATAGGAGAACAAAGCTTTATATGAAGAAACTTTCACTATGATAGAAATAAGTTAGAAAAGTAGGGTTGTAATAATGTTGTGGTGGTGGTGGTAGGAATAGACATCTGCTATGGTCAAAGCTAATTAAACATTGTTGGAAGCTAGTGGTCTGTTAAGGTTTCATCTGTCAGTTACAAGGATATTAGGCCAGATATATAGAAGTAAACAAGAAATCAAGAAAGATATAGTCATGATGAAACATAATTTGTCTCTGGGCTTGTGATATTTCAACTTTATACTATCAAATGGGAAGTTCTAACTAGTTAACAACCTTTGAGGCTTGATAGACATTGACATTCTTTCCATAGACTTTCATACATATTGAACAGTAATAGAAAGAAATTAACCAAATTTGTAAGAGAAGCCGCAAAAAATGCAAGTTCCTTTCAGTTTCTTCTTTCACTCTGTCCAGCATCAAATGCTTTCACAGAACATTCACCCTTTTCGGCCATGTAATGCAAAAGTTGAAATGCTAAAAAGCCTACTTTCGGACAAAAAGAAGAGTTTATAAAGTGAAGGGCACCATTATTAACATTTGAAAGAGCCCTGTTTGCAGAAAAACTAGAAAGTTCAAGCACACACACCAGGGCTATATGTAATAAAATAGTGCATGCTGAAAACCAACCCTGACATCTTTGGAAAAGGAAGCTGAGATATGCAGATGACTTTTCAGGACTTTTGTTACATATGGCTTTTGAGCCTTAAATTTACCACAGTACTCTATGCCACTTCCAGTCTGATGAGTCAGTTCCTCTGTTACAATAAAGAGTCTCAGATTCTATCACTGCCCATTTGTCCCCAAACACATTCTAGGTCACAGAAATCTAGAAATGTCAGTAGACCCTAGTGACTGGAATTTTCAACTGGAATAAAGCTAAATGCTCATAAATGAAGCTAACAGATGGGAGGGTAATCTGGCTGTGATGTCTGCCACCCTGTTGACAGGGTTGATTCAGCTGATCTAGCTAAGTAGGGAAGGGTCTCCTGATTTCCTTCAGTATGGCATATGCACCCTTCAGAAGCTTCAGCCTATATCATAGAGAGTGACATTTGCCAATGAGTACTTTTGTTCCTGTTGGAACCCAAATAAGCACCAAAGGGGAAGCAGAGCCCCATATAGGTTCGGTGTATGACTCATTGGCTGGAGGGTGAAAAGCTGATCTGCTTGAAAGCATTTGTGACGTTAATGAAGAACATCATTGCACTCAATTCCCACAATCCTAAGGGTGATGCTAAAGCCTAAGGGAAAATCGATTCTATTGCCAGTTGAGAACTTTGATGTTTCACCAAGAAGCCATATGCCCAGGGGGAAAAAGACACTCTCACTCACTTCCAAGATCTTATTAGGTTTGATTTTCATGTACCTACAATTCAGGAATTCCTTGGTGGTATTTCTGTTTTGTTCAGTTCATAATTTTTGTAGTTTCTGTAATTCGTTTAATTTTCATTTTCAAAATATACTTTCTAAAATATAAAATGTAATTTACCACAACATTCAAGTTCCCTGATTTCTAGACACTTTTGCCTTTGATACAATTATTTTATAATGAAGGAGATCCATAACGTACTTTACAGGGATGATGTTAGAAATGAGAAGTATTTGGGAATAGTTGGGAGATGACATTGAGTAAATTTTATCTCTTTTCTATGCATGTCCCTGACATTTTTTTGACAGTAGTAAATTATTCTAAAGACAGATTTCTGTCATTAGGACCTTTGTGGAAAGCTCTTGCAAATCCTCAGTACTTAATGGATAAAATATAGACTTTGAAATTACCAGACTTGGCAAAAGACTTGGCCCTGTTCTTAGGATTAGGACTCCTTAAAAATATACCATTCCTGTGTTAATTAGGGTTTTTTTTGTTTGTTTGTTTGTTTTGTTTTTGTTTTTTGTTTTTTTTTTTTTCTGCTATGAAGAGACACTGTGACCACTCTTATAAAGAAAAACAATTACCGGGAAGGGGAATAACAATTGAAATGTAAATAAGAAATACTCAAGTTGCCGGCCCGCAGCAGCTCTCTGCTCCCAGAACCCGTGGGAGAGATACCTTACCGCCTGGTCAGGTGGGCACTCCTGAGGCTGCAGAGCAGAAGAGACCACCAACACTGCCCACCCCTGCCCACATCCCTGGCCCAAGAGGAAACTGGGGAAAGGCCTCTGTTCCTGTAGGGAGGGCTCCAGGAGCAGCAGGACCCCTGCCTGAGACACCACCGGAACCTGAAGGAAACAGACCAGATAAACAGTTCTCTGCACCCAAATCCCATGGGAGGGAGAGCTAAACCTTCAGAGAGGCAGACACGCCTGTAAAACCAGAAGAGACTGCACTCTGCACACATTACTGATTCCAGAGGAAAACACCAAAATCCATCTGGAACCCTGGTGCACGGAGGCTCCCGGAAGGAGCGGCGCAGATCTTCCTGGTTGCTGCCACCGCAGAGAGCCCGTGGGGAGCACCCCGCGAGAGAACTTGAGCCTCGGGACCACAGGAAAGACCAACTTTTCTGCTGCAAGTGACCTGCCTGGTGAACTCAAGGCACAGGTCCACAGGAACAGCTGAAGACCTGTAGAGAGGAAAACTACACGCCTGGAAAGCAGAACACTCTGTCCCCATAACTGACTGAAAGAGAGGAAAACAGGTCTACAGCACTCCTGACACACAGGCTTATAGGACAGTTTAGCCACTGTCAGAAATAGCAGAACAAAGTAACACTAGAGATAATCTGATGGCGAGAGGCAAGCGCAGGAACCCAAGCAACAGAAACCAAGACTACATGGCACCATCAGAGCCCAATTCTCCCATCAAAACAAACATGGAATATCCAAACACACCAGAAAAGCAAGATCTAGTTTCAAAATCATATTTGACCATGATGCTGGAGGACTTCAAGAAAGACGGAAGAACTCCTTAGAGAACAAGTAGAAGCGAAAAATGCCTGAAAGAGAGGAATAAATAAAACAAAAAATGCCTGGAAAGAATTCCAGGAAAACATAAATAAACAAGTAGAAGCCCATAGAGAGGAGACACAAAAATCCCTGAAAGAATTCAAGGAAAACACAATCAAACAGTTGAAAGAATTAAAAATGGAAATAGAAACAATCAAGAAAGAACACATGGAAACAACCCTGGATATAGAAAACCAAAAGAAGAGACAAGGAGCTGTAGATACAAGCTTCACCAACAGAATACAAGAGATGGAAGAGAGAATCTCAGAGCAGAAGATTCCATAGAAATCATTGACTCAACTGTCAAAGATAATGTAAAAGCAGAAAAGCTACTGGTCCAAAACATACAGGAAATCCAGGACTAATGAGAAGATCAAACCAAGGATAATAGGTATAGAAGAGAGTGAAGACTCCCAGCTCAAAGGACCAGTAAATATATCTTCAACAAAAATCATAGAAGAAAACTTCCCTAACCTAAAAAAAAGAGATACCCATAGGCATACAAGAATCCTACAGAACTCGAAATAGATTGGACCAGAAAAGAAACACCTCCCATCACATAATAGTCAAAACACTAAATGCACAAAATAAAGAAAGAATATTAAAAGCAGTAAGGGAAAAAGGTCAAGTAACATATAAAGGCAGACCTATCAGAAACACACCAGACTTTTCGCCAGAAACTATGAAGGCCAGAAGATCCTGGACTGATGTCATACAGCCCCTAAGAGAACACAAATGCCAGCCCAGGTTACTGTATCCTGCAAAACTCTCAATCAACATAGATGGAGAAACCAAGATATTCCATGACAAAACCAAATTTACACAATATCTTTCTACAAATCCAGCACTACAAAGGATAATAAATGATAAAGCCCAACATAAGGAGGCAAGCTATACCCTAGAAGAGGCAAGAAACTAATCGTCTTGGCAACAAAACAAAGAGAAGAAAAGCACACAAACATAACACATCCAAATATGAATATAACAGGAAGCAATAATCACTATTCCTTAATATCTCTCAACATCAATGGCCTCAACTCCCCAATAAAAAGACATAGATTAACAAACTGGATACACAATGAGGACCCTGCATTCTGCTGCCTACAGGAAACACACCTCAGAGACAAAGACAGACACTACCTCAGAGTGAAAGGCTGGAAAACAATTTTTCCAAGCAAATGGTCGGAAGAAGCAAGCTGGAGTAGCCATTCTAATATCAAATAAAATCAATTTTCAACTAAAAGTCATCAAAAAAAAAAAGATAAGGAAGGACACTTTATATTCATCAAAGGAAAAATCCACCAAGATGAACCTCAATCCTAAATATCTATGCCCCAAATACAAGGGCACCTCCATACATAAAAAGAAACCTTACTAAAGCTCAAAACACACATTGCACCTCACACAATAATAGTAGGAGATTTCAACACCCCACTCTCATCAATGGACAGATCATGGAAACAGAAATTAAACAGAGACGAGACAGACTAAGAGAAGTCATGAGCCAAATGGACTTAACGGATATTTATAGAACGTTCTACCCTAAAGCAAAAGGATATACCTTCTTCTCAGCTCCTCATGGTACTTTCTCCAAAATTGACCATATAATTGGTCAAAAAACGGGCCTCAACAGGTACAGAAAGATAGAAATAATCCCATGCGTACTATCGGACCACCACGGCCTAAAACTGGTCTTCAATAACAATAAGGGAAGAATGCCCACATATACATGGAAATTGAACAATGCTCTACTCAATGATAACCTGGTCAAGGAAGAAATAAAGAAAGAAATTAAAGACTTTTTAGAATTTAATGAAAATGAAGGTACAACATACCCAAACTTATGGGACACAATGAAAGCTGTGCTAAGAGGAAAACTCATAGCACTTGAGTGCCTGCAGAAAGAAACAGGAAAGAGCATATGTCAGCAGCTTGACAGCACACCCAAAAGCTCTAGAACAAAAAGAAGCAAATACACCCAGGAGGAGTAGAAGGCAGGAAATAATCAAACTCAGAGCTGAAATCAACCAAGTAGAAACAAAAGAACCATAGAAAGAATCAACAGAACCAAAAGTTGGTTCTTTGAGAAAATCAACAAGATAGATAAACCCTTAGCCAGACTAACGAGAGGACACAGAGAGTGTGTCCAAATTAACAAAATCAGAAATGAAAAGGAGACATAACTACAGATTCAGAGGAAATTCAAAAAATCATCAGATCTTACTATAAAAGCCTATATTCAACAAAACTTGAAAATCTGCAGAAATGGACAATTTCCTAGACAGATACCAGGTACCAAGTTAAATCAGGAACAGATAAACCAGTTAAACAACCCCATAACTCCTAAGGAAATAGAAGCAGTCATTAAAGGTCTCCCAACCAAAAAAGAGCCCAGGTCCAGACGGGTTTAGTGCAGAATTTATCAGACCTTCATAGAAGACCTCATACCAATATTATCCAAACTATTCCACAAAATTGAAACAGATGGAGCACAAGAACTCCTTCTATGAAGCCACAATTATTTTATACCTAAACCACACAAAGACCCAACAAAGAAAGAGAACTTCAGACCAATTTCCCTTATGAACATCGACGCAAAAATACTCAACAAAATTCTGGCAAACCGAATCCAAGAGCACATCAAAACAATCATCCACCATGATCAAGTAGGCTTCATCCCAGGCATGCAGGGATGGTTTAATATACGGAAACCATCAACGTGATCCATTATATAAACAAACTGAAAGAACAAAACCACATGATCATTTCATTAGATGCTGAGAAAGCATTTGACAAAATTCAACACCCCTTCATGATAAAAGTCCTGAAAGAATAGGAATTCAAGGCCCATTCCTAAACATAGTAAAAGCCATATACAGCAAACCAGTGGCTAACATTAAACTGAATGGAGAGAAACTTGAAGCAATCCCACTAAAATCAGGGACTAGACAAGGCTGCCCACTCTCCCCCTACTTATTCAATATAGTTCTTGAAGTTCTAGCCAGAGCAATCAGACAACAAAAGGAGGTCAAGGGGATACAGATCAGAAAAGAAGAAGTCAAAATATCACTATTTGCAGATGATATGATAGTATATTTAAGTGATCCCAAAAGTTCCACCAGAGAACTACTAAAGCTGATAAACAACTTCAGCAAAGTGGCTGGGTATAAAATTAACTCAAATAAATCAGTAGCCTTCCTCATACAAAAAGAGAAACAAGCCGAGAAAGAAATTAGGGAAACCACACCCTTCATAATAGACCCAAATAATATAAAGTACCTCGGTGTGACTTTAACCAAGCAAGTAAAAGATCTGTACAATAAGAACTTCAAGACACTGAAGAAAGAAATTGTAGAAGACCTCAGAAGATGGAAAGATCCCATGCTCATGGATTGGCAGGATTAATATAGTAAAATGGCCATTTTACCAAAAAAGTTTATCTACAGATTCAATGCAACCCCATCAAAATACCAATCCAATTCTTCAAAGAGTTAGACAGAACAATTTGCAAATTCATCTGAATAAAAAAAACCCAGGATAGCTAAAACTATCCTCAACAATAAAAGGACTTCAGGGGAATCACTATCCCTGAACTCAAGCAGTATTACAGAGCAATAGTGATAAAACTGCATGGTATTGGTACAGAGACAGACAGATAGACCAATGGAATAGAATTGAAGACCCAGAAATGAACCCACACACCTATGGTCACTTGATTTTGACAAAGGAGCCAAAACCATCCAATGGAAAAAGATAGCATTTTCAGCAAATGGTGCTGGTTCAACTGGAGGTCAACATGTAGAAGAATGCAGATCGATCCATGCTTATCACCCTGTACAAAGCTTAAGTCCAAGTGGATCAAGGACCTCCACATCAAACCAGACACACTCAAACTAATAGAAGAAAAACTAGGGAAGCATCTGGAACACATGGGCACTGGAAAAATTTCCTGAACAAAACACCAATGGCTTATGCTCTAAGATCAAGAATCGACAAATGGGATCTCATAAAACTACAAAGCTTCTGTAAGGCAAAGGACACTGTGGTTAGGACAAAACGGCAACCAACAGATTGGGAAAAGATCTTTACCAATCCTACAACAGATAGAGAGGCTTATATCCAAAATATACAAAGAACTCAAAAGTTAGACCTGCAGGGAGACAAATAACCCTATTAAAAAATGGGGTTCAGAGCTAAACAAAGAATTCACAGCTGAGGAATGCCGAATGGCTGAGAAACACCTAAAGAAATGTTCAACATCTTTAGTCATAAGGGAAATGCAAATCAAAACAACCTGAGATTTCACCTCACACCAGTGAGAATGGCTAAGATCAAAACTCAGGTGACAGCAAATGCTGGCGAGGATGGAGAAAGAGGAACACCTCCATTGTTGGTGGGGTTGCAGACTGGTACAACCATTCTGGAAATCAGTCTGGAGGTTCCTCAGAAAATTGGACATTGAACTGCCTGAGGATCCAGCTATACCTCTCTTGGGCATATACCCAAAAGATGCCCCAACATATAAAAAAAAGACACGTGCTCCACTATGTTCATCAGCAGCCTTATTTATATAGCCAGAAGCTGGAAAGAACCCAGATGCCCTTCAACAGAGGAATGGATACAGAAAATGTGGTACATCCACACAATGGAATATTACTCAGCTATCAAAAACAATGATTTTAAGGAAATTCAGAGGCAAATGGTTGAACTGGAAAAATATCATCCTGAGTGAGCTAACCCAATCACAGAAAGACATACATGGTATGCACTCATTGATAAGTGGCTATTAGCCCAAATGCTTGAATTACTCCTAGATGCCTAGAACAAATGAAACTCAAGACGGATGATCAAAATGTGAATGCTTCAGTCCTTCTTTAAAAGGGGAAAAAGAATACCCTTGGCAGGGAAAGAGAGGCAAAGATTAAACAGAGACTGAAGGACACCCATTCAGAGCCTGCCCCACATGTGGCCCATATATATACAGCCACCCAATTAGACAAGATGGATGAAGCAAAAGAAGTGCATTGGTGAGAAGTGTAGATCGATCCTGAGAGACACAGCCAGAATACAGCAAATACAGAGGCGTAATGCCAGCAGCAAACCACTGAACTGAGAATGGGACCCCTGTTGAAGGAATCAGAGAAAGGACTGAAAGAGCTTGAAGTGGTTCGAGACCCCTTATGAACAACAATGCCTACCAACCAGAGCTTCCAGGGACCAAGCCACTACCTAAAGACTATACATGGACTGACCCTGGGCTTCAACCACATAGGTAGCAATGAATATCCAGTAAGAGCACCAGTGGAAGGGGAAGCCCTGGGTCCCTAAGACTGAACCCCAGTGAACTAGACTGTTGGGGGAGGGCGCAATGGGGGGAGGGGTGGGGAGGGGAAAAAGAAAACTTTTTTTTTTTTTTTTTTTTTTTACATCTAGATAGGCAGAAAACAGTAAAGAGAGAAACAACACACCTGCCTTGAGCATTTGAAACTTCAAAGCCCACGCCTAATGACTTTCTCCTACAACTCCAAACAGTGCCATTTCATAGGGACCAAACATTCAAACCTATGAACCTACTGGGGTTAGGGATGGGGCAGTGTTACTATTTAAACCACCACAATACAAAATGTATTTCATCATAGGCAATGGCAGAAAAGTTTAATTATACTTTGAATAATCCAGTTAAGATGAGGTCACCTATAAGTGCACGTGTGTGCTTGCATGTGTGTGTGTGTCTGTATCTGATTTGTGCACATGTATGTGTTTATGTATATGCCCATGTATTTTTTATAAATACATGTGTATCTGCATGGATGGATGAATAAGTGTGTGTATGTATGTGTTTATGTGTATATGTATGAATTTTGTATATATGTATGTATTTATATATGTGTGCATGTATGGATATGTGGTAGACATGAATGTGTACTGTGTGATCCTGTTACCAGAGACTTTCCACAGAGATCTCTGGCCAGACCAGATGTGAGGGTTCAAGAAAATGTAAAAAGCATGGAGGAGAAATTTCCTCAACTCCCTCCACCCCTTCACCTGTCTCAGTTGTTGCTGTCACTGTTGTTGCACCTAGATAAACACACTGGCTGCACTGAGGTGAGCCAGTGGGCAGAATCAGCAGGAGGCTTTCTAGCCAGTGCGGGGTGGAAGGGGAGCTTCTGGTAGCATTTCAGAAGAGTGGTTCTCTTCCATCGATGGCAGTACTGCTACAGCTCTTATGACAGAAGCTGTCACATGAAGAAGTAATTATCACTCACCTTTAGTACTTCTGGACAGGATCTTCATATACAATTTTGGGATGTGTTGGGGTCTGACAGTATATGCTTCCTATTGGCTTCTTCTGACTAGTTAGAGATGTCTCATCTACATATGGAAGAGCTTGGAGTGTTGCCACTATGTGACTGATGTCCAAAACTCTCTGGCAGAGGGTCATTGTAGGGGGTTGCCGCTGCATGACAGGGGCCTGGTGCCTGAGCAAGTAAACTCCTATCATCCTGATAGGGTTGCTGGTGCTTCTAGTTTAGCTAAACCTTACCAGGATTTCTCTTATGACCCATGTATATGTGTATGTATATGTATGTGTATATATATATATATATACATATACATATATATATACATATATATGTGTGTGTGCCTTTGTATGTGTATGTATAAAGTATGTGTGTGTGTGTGCGCGCGTGTGTGTGTGTAACAAAGCGAGAACTGTCAGTGTTAGTCTTGATCATCAACCTACAATGATATGAAATTAATATAATTCATGCCTCTAGGAGATTCTTTGAGGGCATTTTCAGGAAGTAGTAATAAACATGGAGAAAATCATTTTGAGAACTCAGACTCTTTATCCTTCTAACCTGTTCTGACTATGACTTCATATATCAATCCTCCACACCTTAAGTACCAGAAGAGGGCAAATTCAAGAGCTGAGCAACTACTGGCTCCTTATCCTTCATAGTGTTAGACTCTCCAAGGTGTATAGTGTGAGCAAACCTAATAACTCTTCTTTTGATATGCATTCATTCTATCACTTCTACTCCTCTAGAGATCCTGACTCATACAAGAGCTCTCTGTCAAATGGTGGCTTTTGTTATTTCTGTGTCTGAAGGGGAAGGAGTAAAGGGTCTCTTACCTAGTGTTCTGAATAGACAGGAGTTCTGCTGAGCACTGAGTTGTCATCATTTGCTTTGTTTCCTGAAGAGAATTTCCTAATTGCTCATGTTCTATTCCACTAACAAGCTTTTCTTTCATAAAGGAAATGCCCTAGGGGCATATAGTGGAAAAAGTAATGTCATTTAATCATGGGGTCACTGAACATAAGGCCATTAATGTGACACTTCACCATCATAGGAAGATAGCAATGTCATATCCTACTGCAGTGTTCTTTTCAGCCCAGAGTGCTCAAGTCAGTGTCTGATCTAAGAGAATCTGAACCTTGACTGTGAATGAATTGTAAGGGTAAAGGTGAGCAACTATTACATCTGTGTGACCTCTAGAAAGTGAATTTGTTTTTAAGTTCAAGTATTCTCCCCTCAAAACCGGCTGCTTCTTCAATTCTGCTCAAGTAGTGGTGATGCCATGTATCATGCATGGGTGCATTAGATCAACCAAGCAGGTCACAACAGTCAGGATAGGGGAAGAAAAGGAAATGGTCAAAGAGAGGCTTAATAAATGGATCATTTAGTAAAGTGCTTACTACAGCAGCACACAAACCTCATTTTGACCCCCTGAGAATTGTGTTACATTCTCGTAATCCCAGTTGTGAAGAAAGGGAGACAAGATGCTCCCTGAAGCCTTGTGTATAGCCTAATTTGAGAGACCCAAACCAACAAGAGAGTCTGATTTTATAGATTTAGACACGTAGTAGTAATGCACAAAACCACTGAGACTGACCCTCTACTTCCACATAAATACACACACACACACATAATGCATACACATACACACTGACAAATATGTAAGCAAACAAATAGAGGAAGTGAAGGTAGAAAAATGCTATTTTGAGACTAATTACTTCCAAATCTAAAGAACACATTCAGTCTCAGTTTTCACAACATTATAATACGTACACTCCTCTCACCAGCTGAGCTCTCAGCTTTGACACTATGAGTGAGTTGGAGCTCTGGGCTCTTCCCACTTCTACATTGAGATGGGGCCCACTTGTCAAGAGCCCAAAAAGCATGTTCTGTATAGGCTTTGAGGAGGAACACTTATGTTGCCTCAAGTTGTTTCTATGACAATTTCAACTTCAGGATGGCCTTCTTGGAGATAGGGAAGGGTCTAATAGTCATGATGCAGGTACTAATAGTACATGATACAGAGACAAACATCTCAAATTTCCAAAAAAAAAATGATTAGGAATTTGTCTCTAACTTTGCTATTTATTTCAGATAGTATTATTACAGCTGTTAGTCTGCCGCCAGAAGTACTAACAAAACAGATTCGGACAGCCTTGCTCAAAAAGTAAAGTGAGGAAGTGTTAATGAAAAGGACAGAAAGGAATCTAGTCACTGTGACCACACTAGAAAGAGGAACAAGGTCCCACTAACCATCAAACACATGAGTTTCAAGTTTAAACAGAAGTTAAGATATGTACATACCTAAGAAGTATTGGTTAATATGTGGATCTGCCAATCATTTTGTCTTCCTACAGTCTCTTCTTAGGTGGTCTGCATCCTGTCATCACTTAGTGAAATCTCTGCATGGAGACAAGTTCCTCCTCTAGCTGAAACAAGGAACTCATTTATTCTTCTTCTTCTAAATTAAGATTCCTGGGGAAATTCCATATAGCTCAAGGGAGGTTCAGAGGTATGTGTTCAGGATTCTAACAGTTTTTCCAAAATGACTATGATAGCAAGAAAAGAAACTAACAGATGCTTTTTAAAACTTCAGAGTTAAACCAAGCCACTCATTTCAGGTCATCTGAAGGAGAATTCCTAAAACAGTGGTAAATTGCTTTTTTCAAAATACAATGGATGGAAAGCATAACAACAAGAAATATATGATAGGAGCTGAACACTCAGGAGGACAGACATCCTGAGGCTGCAGGACAGACTGCCACCTCTGCACACCTCTGCCCACATCACAGGTCCAAGGGGAAATTGCAGAGTGCCTCTGGACACTGGGATATAGGAACAGACAGCTGCTATTACCCGCAGTTCTGGATTTTGCCCCACACCCAAATCCTGAGAGCTTGCCCCTCAGAAGTGTGGACACTCCTGAGAAGCCAGAATAGATGACACTGTGCCCACAGTCGAGAACCAAGAGGGAATTGCATAGTGTCAACTGTGCTGACTGTGTGCAAGGACCTAGGAGCAATCAGGGGCAGGACCCTTTGATTCCTTCCTACACCTAGAGCTGAAAGACAGTCTCCAGGAGCATAGACACACCTGAAATCAGATCACTTGTTCTCAGAAAAAGCTGAAAGAAAACAGGAAAACAGTTCTACAGGAGTGCTGACACAGTGGCCCAGAGCAGGGTCAAGTCACTCTCAGAAACAGCAACACAAGCAAACACCAGAGACAACCCAATGGCTAGCAGCAAGCTCAGGAATATGAGCAACAGAAACCAAGACTACCTGGAATCACCAGAGCCCAGTTCTCCAACCAAAGAAAATACTGGATATCCAAACACACCAGAAAAGCAAGATTTAGATTTAAAATCACATGTTTTGATAATGATGGAAGAGTTTAAGAAAGACATAAAGTACTCCCTAAAATAAATGCAGGAAAACACACATAAACAAGTAGAAACCCTTAGAGAGGAAACACAAAAATCCCTGAAAGAATTACAGGAAAACACAACCAATCAGGTGAAGGAATTGAAAATGGATGTAGAAACAATAAAGAAAACACAAAGGGAGACAACCCTGGATATAGAAAACCTAAGGAAGAGACAGTAGATACAAGCATCACCAACAGAATACAAGAGATAGAAGAGAGAATCTCAGTGGCAGAAGATACCATAGAAAACATCAAAACAATTGTCAAAGATAATGTAAAACTCAAAAAGCTGTGAGGCCAAAACATACAGGAAATCCAGGACACAACGAGAACAAACATAAAGATAATAGGTATAGAAGAAAGTGAAGAGTCCCAACTTAAAGGACCAGTAAATATATTTAACAAAATTATAGAAGAAAACTTCCCTAACCTAAAGAAAGAGATGCCCATAAATATAGAAGAAGTCTAAAGAACTCCAAATAGATTGTAACAGAAGAGAAATTCCTCTGTCACATAATAGATGAACACCAAATGAACAAAACAGAGAAAGAATATTAAAAATAAGGGAAAAAGGAAAAGTAACATATAAAGGCAGATCTATAAGACACCAGACTTCTCACCAATGAATCTGAAATCCAGAAGATCCTGGACAGATGTCATATAGATCCTAAGAGAACACAAATGCCATCCCAAGTTATTATATCCTGCAAAACTCTCAATTAACATAGATGAAGAAACCAAAATATTCCATGACAAAACCAAATTTACACAATATCTTTCTACAAATCCAGCCCTACAAAGGATAATAGATAGAAAGCTCCAAAACAAAGAGAGAAACTACACCGTACAGAAAGCAAGAATATAATTTCCTTGCAATGAAACCCAAAGAGAGACAAACGAACATAATTCCACCTCTAACAATGAAAATAACAGGAAGAAAAATCATTATTCCTTATAGCTCTGAACATCAATGGACTCAATTATGCAATAAAAAGGCATAGACTAACAGAATGGATACATAAAGAGGACACAACATTTTGCTGCATACAGGAAACTTACCTCAGAGACAAAGACAGATACTACCTCAGAATAAATGGCTGGAAAACAACTTTCCAAGCAAATGGCCCAAAGCTGGATTAACCATTCTCATATCAAATAAAATGGACTTTCAACCAAAAGTCATTAAAGAAGATAAGAAAGGACATTTCATATTCATCAATGGAAAAGTCCACCAAGATGAATCCTTAATCTCAAATATCTATGCTCCAAATGCAAGGGCACCTACATTCATAAAACAAACCTTACTAATACTCAATTATACAAATACACAAATTACTCAAATACACATTGCACCTCACCTGATAATAGTAGGAGATTTCAACACCACACTCTCATCAATGGATAGATCATGGAAACAGAAATTAAAGAGAGACATAGAGAAACTAACAGAAGATATGAGCCAAATAGGCTTAACAGATATTTATAGAACATTCAATCCTAAATCAAAAGGATATACCTTCTTTGCAGCACCTCATGGTACCTTCTACAAATTTGACCATATAATTGGACGCAAAACAGGCCTCAACAGATACAAGAAGATAGAAATAGTCCAATGCATCCTATCAGATCAACACGCACTAAGACTGGTCTCCTTTAACAACGATAATGATAGAAAGCCCACATATACATGAAAGTTGAACAATGCTCTACTCAAAGGCAACTTGATCAAGGAAAAAAATGAAGGAAAAAATTAAAGACTTCTTAAAATTTAATGAAAATGAAGATACAACATTCCCAAACTTATGGGACACAATGGAAGAGGTACTAAGATGAAAACTCATAGCTCTGAGTGCTTGCAAAAAGAAACTGGAGAGAGCATATTTCAGCAGCCTGACAGCACACCTAAAGCCTCTAGAAGAAAAGAAATAAATAATCAGAAGAGGAGCAAAAAGCAGGAAATAATCAAACTCAGGGCTGAAATCAATGAAGTAGAAATGAAAAGGACTATACAAAGAATCAACGAAACCAGGAGTTGGTTCTTTGAGAAAATCAGCAGGATAGATAAACCCTTAGCCAGAGGTGACTCTTAGCCTTTGTGACCAGAGGTCACAAAGAGTGTATCCATATTAACAAAATAAGAAAGAAAAAGGGAGACATAACAACAGAAACTGAATAAATTTAAAAAAAAAATCATCAGATCTCACTAAAAAAGCCTATGTTCAACAAAACTGTAACATCTGGAGGAAATGGAAAATTTTCTAGGCAGATACCAGGTATCAAAGTTAAATCAGGAACAAATAAACCATTTAAACAACCCCATAACTCCTAAAGAAATAGAAGCAGTTATTAAAAGTGTCCCAATGAAAAAGAGCCCAGGACCAGATGTCTTTAGTGCAGTATTCTATCAGATCTTCACAGAAGAGCTCATACCAATACTGTTCAAACTATTCCACAAAATAGAAACAGATTGAGTACTACCAAATTCTTTCTATATACCACAGTTACTCTTAAACTGAAACCACACAAAACCCCAACAAAAAAAGAGAGCTTTAGACCAATTTTCCTTGTGAATATCAACACAAAAGTACTCAATATAATTCTTGCAAATCGAATTCAAGAACATATCAAAATGATCATCCAACATGATCAAGTAGGCTTCATCCCGGGGATGCAGGAATCACTTAATGTACGAAAATCCATCAATGTAATCTACTATATAAAGAAACTCAAAGATAAGAACCACATGATGATGTCATTAGATGCTGAGAAACCATTTGACAATACTGACACTTGAAGCAATCCCACTAAAATCAGGGACTAGACAAGACTGCCCACTCTCTCCCTACTTAGTCAATATAGTACTTGTTCTCCTAGCCAGAACAATCAGACAGGAACACAGGTCAAAGGTACACAAATTGGAAGGGAAGAAATCAAAATATTGCTATTTGAGATGATATGATAGTGTAATTATGTGACCCCAAAAGCTACACCAGAGAGCCACTTAACCTGATAAACAATTTCAGCAAAGTTTCGGGGTATAAAATTAACTCAAACAAATCAGTAGCTTTCCTCTACTCAGAGGATAAACAGACTGAGAAGGAAATTAGGGAAATGATACCCTTCACAGTGGTTCCAAATAATATAAAATGCTTTGGTGTGACTTTATCCAAACAAGTAAAAGATCTGTATGAGAAGAACTCTACGTTTCTGAAGAAAGAAATTGAGAAATATCTCAGAATATGGAAAAATCTTCCGTGTTCATGGAGTGGTAGGAATAATGTTGTAAAGATGGCCATTTTACCAAAAGCAATCTACATATTCAATGCAATCCCCATCAAAATTCCTACTTATTTATAGATATAGAATATGCAGTTTGCAAATTCATTTGGAATAACAAAAAACCCAGGATAGTGAAAACTATACTCAACAATAAAAGAACTTCTGGTGGAATCACCATCCCTGACTTAAGCAGTATTACAGAGCAGTAGTCTTAAAAACTGTATGGTATTGGTACAGAGACAGGCAGATAAACCAGTGGAATAGAATTGAAGACCCAGAAATGAACCCGAATACCTATGGTCACTTGATCTCTGACAAAGGAGCTAAAACCATCTAATGGAAGAAAGATAACATTTTTAACAAGTGGTGCTGGTTCAAGGAGGTCAGCATGTAGAAGAATGCAAATCAATTCATTCTTATCACCAAAGGTTAAATCCAAGTGGATCAAGGACCTTCACATCAAACCAGACACACTCAAAATAATAGAAGAAAATGTGAGGAAGAGTTTCGAACACGTAGGCACTGGGGAAAACTTCCTGAACAAAATACCAATGGCTTATGCTCTAAGATCAAGAATCAACAAATGGGACCTCATAAAACTGCAAAGCTTCTGTAAGGCAAAAGGTAATATCATCATGCCAAAATGGCAACCAAGAGGTTGAGAAAATATCTTTATCAATCCTACATATGATAGAAGGCTAATATCCAAAGTAAACAAAGAACTGACAAAGTTAGACTTCAGAGAGCCAAATAATGGCATTAAAACATAGTATACAGAGTTAAACAAATCATTCTCGGCTGAAGATTATTGAATGGCTGAGAAGCACCTAAGGAAATGTTTACCATCTTAGTCATCAGGGAAATTCAAATCAAAACATCCCTGTGATTCCACCTCTCATCAGTCAGACTGGCTAAGATAAAAAACTCAGGTGACAGCAGATGCTGGCGAGGATGTGGAGAAAGAGGTACACTTCTCCATTGTTAGTGCAAACTGTTGCAACCCCTCTGGAAACCAGTCTGGAGGTTCCTTAGAAAATTTGACATTTCACTGCTTGAGGACCCAGGTATACTTCTCCTTGGCATATACCCAAAAGATGGTCCAACATACAACAAAGACACATGCTTCTCTATGTTCATAGCAGCCTTATTTATAATAGCCAGAAGCTGGAAAGAACCCAGATGCCCTTTACCGTAGGAATGGATTCAAAACCTGTGGAAAAGCTACACAACAGTGTACTATTCATATATCAAAAACATAGACTTCATGAAATTCATAAGCAAATAGAATGAACTAGTAAATATCATTCTGAGTGAGGTAGCTCAATCACAGAAAAACATACTTCATATTCACTCATTGATAAGTGGATATTAGCCCAAAATGTGGAACTATCCAATATGTAATCCATAGACCATAGGAATCTCAAGAAGGATGACCAAAATGCAGATGCTCCCACTCCTTCTTAAAAGGTTAAAAAAAATATCCTTAGGAGGGGATACAGAAGCAAAGTTTAGAGCAGTAACTGAAGGAACAGACATCCAGAGCCTGTCCCACATGTAACCCATATATATACAGACACCAAAACTAGATAAGATTGCTGAAGCTAAGCTATGCCTGCTGAAAGGAACCGGATATAGATCTCTCCTGAGAGATGCATCCTTATCATGTCCAATACAGAGATATATGCTAGCAGCCAACCACTGAACTGAGAATAGGACCCCCACTGGGGGAATTAGAGGGAGGATTGAAAGAGTTGAAGGAGCTTGCAGCACCATAAGAACAACATTGCCAACCAACCAGAACTTTCAGTGACTAAACCATTACCAGATACTATACATGGACTGATCAAGGTCTATAACAGCATATGTAGCAGAGAATAGCCTTGTTGTGGCACCAGTGGAAGGAGAAGCCATTTGTCCTGTGAGTGTTGGGCCTCCAGTGCAGGGAAAAATGGGGGGCAATAATGGGAATGGATGGGGAATACCCATATGGGAGAGGGGAGGGGATGGGGGCATATGGATAGGAAACGGGGAAAGGGAATAACATTTGAAATGTAAGTAAAGAAATACATCTAATTAAAAAATGTCACTAAAAAAAGAAGTACATGATAATGATTGTGCCTGGTCAACCTGCTTAGAAGTTGCACTTGCTGGGAATGACTGACTTTGCAAGACGAATACACAGAAAGCTAACAGCAGGTGGAAAATTGGACTCTCTGCCTGCATTTTGTGTCTGTGTCCTCTTCATAGAGCTAGATAGTTAAACCAGCATTACTAGTCAAAGCATGGCAGTCAGTAATGAATGTCGTCCTACATGCAACATACCATCACCTCTCACAGCTGAAAGCCTGACGATGAGAGCTCTGCCATTGCATTAAGCTATGTCTCACTGGGTAACCCTAGTTGGTGTGAAATTTGCTGTGTAGATGAAGCTGGCTTTGAACCCACCACATTCTTCTTGAGGTGGCAGGCATCTACTATTGTTTTGGCCTACCTCTCCTTTCTCTACTTTCAATCTTCTTACCTTCAATTGATATTTTGGAACAGGAGGTCAAGTCCTTTTGCCCATTCAGAATAGGAAATTTTGGATTGAAAATATGATGCATTCTCACCTCTAGATGAATCTACCCTACATGACCATGAATGAGTTTCCTTATGAAAGTTCCCCTGCTTTTGTTGCTGATGGAGGCACAAGTTAGTACAACCATTACTTTCTGCAATTAGTAAGTCTCTCTTCAACGTTACCTCCTATGTGTACTTCTAATTTTATGGCTAATAGATTCTACTTCCTGTGCTGTCCTTGACAAGAAGTGACTCTTCATAATAAGGAAACTTTTCCTGTCCTTCAATCACTGGTTTAGTTTTCATGTTAGTTTTAATTGTTGAGACCATGTTGAATCAACTGAAAAGAGTTTTGTTGAGTGATTGGCATGATATGGTTGACCTGTGACCATATTTGTAGGGTATTATCATAATTATATTGCTTAAGATAGGAAGAATTTCTCACTGTGGCTAGCACAGTTCCATAGGCAGAAATCCTGAACTAAGTTAGAGTGGAGAAATTCATCTAAACACTGGCATTCATGTATTTCTTACTTTCATACCTAATTAAAAATGTGATATGAACAATTCACTTAAGGTCTTACTTCTGCAACTTACCTTCAGTGATGTAGGAAACAGAAATTGATATAAAAAGAAAAAATGATTTCATCATTCTGATGCTTCTTTGGGAATATTTTATCACAACGGAAATAGCATATGACAGTCACTCAACTAGAACTTGTTGAACTGTAACCATGCATCCACCAGAACCTTGTACATAAATCAACGGGGTATACAGGCATTTTCACTATCATCTGCTTGCTGGGGCTTAGTTGAATGGAATGAATGCACACTTTGTATCTGACCCGGACAACTGTTTTTGCCTGGCTTCTGCTTTATGGAAATATGTTAAACTGTTAAGTCTCAAAGAGTCACGGTGAGATTTCCCTGCACTGTAGCTTATGCTACACTCCTGCCTACTCTCACCATTCACTCACATGCACAGATCTTGAGTCCCTAAACTTGCCAGACACCTTTAAACAAGTGGCCAACAACACACAAAACAAATGCTGGCTACTGCTTTTATGGCCATTCTGTCTTAACCCTCTTTGGCCAGATCCTTTACCTGTATGATAGCATCTTTTAAAAATGGCTTTAGACATTTTTAAAATTTCCCATTTTTGGCAGTTTCCCAGTTGCAGACTAATGGTACCTCTGGCACGTGATGTATGGCTGATCTAATCTTTACTGAACTTTTGAGATGTGGTGTATCACAGAATGGTATCTTCTCAGAGTAGTTCAGGAGCCTATTACAGGAGACTTTGATGACTGTGTTATGCCAAACTTCATCATAAACCTCTATAGACTTACCAGATATTTCTATAGACCTGACTGCTCCAAGTGTTTGGTTCACAAAAGTATTTGATTCCCAACAAGCCCTTGGCTCCTACAGCAAAAGTAGAGTGAAGTTCTATGTCCTTCACACAATTGACAGCAACTAAGACAGAATGATCTCAGGAACACAGGATGAATCCCAGACCATCCACAAAGTCCTCTCTTCCTTGCTCACTGATGCCTAAAATTACTTCAACAGAATTCAACATGGTACACTCTATAATTGGAAGTAGGCCTTTAAACACAGATTTGTTTTTGGTCTAATACAACACAATGGTTACTCTCATTTGGAATTATCAATTAACAGTTACCAAAGAAATGAGGGAAAATGTCCAGATCTTCAGGGGTGGAGACTGAGAGAATGCTTAGTCTTTCATATAGCACATTCAATGATATTATCCAGGTTCAGGCTTTCAGAAAGGCAATTAGTAACCTATGTGAGATAATTTGTTTTAATTGTTAACTTAACCCAATTGAGTATCATTTAGGAATGAAATCTCAGTGAAGAATTATCTGCATTAGGACATGGGAACATGCTTCTATGAGATTGTCATTATTGTTATGTCATCATTTGTTACATTTTAAATTGAAATGTTTTTTTTTTATTTTTTAATATATACTGAGTATTTTGTCTGTATAGTGCATGTGCACCTGCCAGAAGAGGGTGTTGAAGCCCCTGGAACTGGAGTTATAGTTGACTATGAGCTATGATGTAGGTGCTGTGATCTGAACCCAATTCCTCTTCAAGAACTCCCAATGCTCTTTACCCTTGAGCTATCACTCTAGTCAAGAATGAAACTAATATCATGTTAAGTGTAAAATGCAAACATGCTTTCAAACTATTTCCTTTCTCAGCCTTTCCTGGAAACTCCATTGTATATACATTAAAAGAGACAAATACCATAATGTTCCAAAAATCATAGTTTATATCAAAACTAAGAATTCAGAACTAGGAGAAGACTTATAAGGTAAGAGAATTTGCTAGGCAAGCATGATATCCTGTGTGCTAGACTCTCTAGTACTATTGCTAACTTATAGCCATGCAAGCCTATAACCAAAGTGATATAGAGGCCAGAGACAGAAGGACAGCTGTATCTTACTATTTCACTGCTATCCTAGCTACAGTTTCAATGAAAAATCTTGTCTCAATGGAATAAAGTAGAAGGTGTGATTAGGGTACACAACATCCTCCACTGGGAATAGTTGTACACACCAAGTAATTTGAATACATACTGCACACATTCAACACATACACATACATGTATTTACATATCACAATACACCATTTACATATGCATACACATTACAAACATGTACCACGTACACATATATACACATAACATACACCCATTCACAGACACAAATACACACACATTACAAATGCACATGTATACACAGAACACATATATACAAAATACAATTTATTTACATGCTCATTTTTATGAATATGGACTATTAACCTCTGATACTTCTATACTATTGAGTATTATGTACAGATTTAAAAAGTATACATGTGTGAGTTGGCTGGTATTAAAGATTTTAAGTATAGTTTAAGAAAAAAAGTCTTTAATACAATGAATGAGGATTAATCACACTCAGTACTGGGGGCACAAAAGGATAGTAACAGGGTTCAGATCCCAGAATAAACAAAATTGTCACGTGGACATTATAGCCTTCATAAAATTCCAATATTCAGAAGGCAAGGTGACTAATTCTGAAGTAATATGTATGACTCTATCTCAGTAAATAAGGCAGAGAGCAATGGAGGATGACTCTTAACATAGACCTTAGGCCTCCACACGCACATGAGACATACATGTATACACAACCAACATATACCAAGCACACATATTCAGGCAAAATGATAAAAAATAATGATTAATTAAACTTACATAAAACTAAATATTAATTTTTCCTTTGAATAAATTGTATCACTATTCAAACATGCAAGAAAAAGATATGTAAAGAGACAGAGCAGACACACAACTGGCTGTGTTTAAGGGAAATGTAGTAGAAATAACATTCAGAGAAACATTCATCATATTCAATTTTAGTAGAATTATAATACATTTACCACAAACTTGCATAATTAAAAATGCTTAGTTTTTTTAAATAATTCTGCATTTAGAAAAATTCTATATCATCATTGTAGAAACCACAATATTCAGGCTATATAAAAAGAAATTTCAGGATCTGGAAAGCTGGCTCAGTAGGTTGAGTGTTTGACCTACATGTGACAACCTGAATTTGGTAGCCAGATACACATCTATAAACAGGTATGGGAACAAACATTAACAATACCAGCACTTGAGAATCAGAGAGGAAGTTCCCAGGACAGGATCCTATCCACTGTCTGGAAACAGAATTTGAAGTGTGCTGGAGGAAGAACCAGTTGAAAGTATTCCTGGGGAGATGTGACATAAACATCTTTCCAACACAGTTAGGGAAACAAGAAGCAAAAAATATTGATTTTACCTAAGTCCAACTCAGCAAATGAGAGTTTATTGGGTTTATATACAGTAATACAGGGGTGACATCAGGACATGAATGATACAAATATAGGTATATCACTTAACAGCCCATCACATCCTTAATGAGAGCTCATGTTACTCCTTGAAAGACTAACCTACAGTTAGAGATGTCAGAGAGTCTGTTTTTCAGGTGGATCAGCTAATCACAATTAAACATCACCTTTTCTTAGCTTAAAAAGTTGCTGGAATGGAGAAAGAAAGATAAAAGCACAGGCAGAATGGTCATCTACAATATATCCGTCCACAAACTGGTGCTGCCCATTTATAAGGTGTGTTTCACCACACTTATTAATGTAGTCAAGATAATCTTTCACAGATGTGCCTAGCAGCTGGTCTCTTGGATAATTTCAAATTCTGTCAAGTTGACAGTCAACACTGTTTCTTAGTCAATGTTCTATTGGTGTGAAGATACACCACAACCTAGGCATCTCTTAGAAAAGAAACATTTAATTAGGGCTTACTTACAGTTTCAGAGGGTTAGTCCATTACCATCATGACAGAAATCATAGACACATAAAGGTAGGTGCTGGAGCAGTACTTGATATCTACATCCTCGTGCATAGTCAAAGAAAGAGTCCCTTGGCTTGAGATGGGCTTTTGAAGACTCCATGTTCAGTCTCATTGACATACTTCCTCCAACAAGTCCCCATCTCACAATCCTTCCAATACTTTAAAATAGTTTCAGTCTTCAGTGACTATGCATAAAAGAGGTGAGCCTATGGGGGTGTGTAATTATTCAAACCATCACAGACTGTCACACATGGTTACCAAACAATAGGTACTGAGATACCTTGCATGATCCATAGAAGATACTCTCTAGAAAAGGTGTTCAAGAAGGTAACACCAAAACAGAGCTCTGCTACATTTAGGGAGACAATAATCTCATTCATGAGATATCTACATGATGATCTCATTACCGTCCAGAGGTTGTACATCATAAAACCATCAATTGGAGGATTAAGACTTAAAAATATCACCTTGAGAGAAGTAAAATCACGACAATGGCCACTTTGGAGTTGGGCAAAAAACTACAGAAAAATAAGATACATGAGATCGTGTACAAGAAGATGAAGCAGAGAGAAAATACATCATAGTGAAGTTGGGTGAAGCTACAACACTCACATACTCTGGTAGGGAGAAAACTGCTGTAAAGTGATCCAAGTACTTTGGAAAATGGGTTACAACTCTCTCAGATATCAAATATAAACCTGTCATATGATAAAACAATCTTTGATAAATAAATGAAAATATATGATCACTGAAACATTAACTTGAATGCCTTAAAACGTTTTTTCACAGCAGAACAAAAATTGGTATTATTAAAATGACCACTGGCAAATTAATGAGTAAATTAAATATGGCATGTATATTCATATAATGGAATAGTATGTAGCCATTGAAAATTAATGAAGTACCTATAAGCATAGCATGAGTAAACTAAAATTATGATATTAAGCATAGGAAGACACACATAAAATGCTACATTTGAATTGATGTATTTTTATAAAATATTTTTAGCAAGTTTACAGAGAAAATGTACATTAATTGCTACCTAGGACCAAGAGGTTTTGGGAGGAATGAAGAGTGACTGCTGAGGGTTCTGTGCTTTTTTATAAGCTAAAAAAAATCTTAGAATTAATGTTCCTTGTTCAATTAATAAATATACTGCAGTATATTGAATAGTACACAGAATATTGAGTTATATGGTGTGCAAGTAGTGTCCCAATAAAGATTCAGAAAGCAGATATTGATTTATAGTACAAAGAGAGTCATGGTAGCAGAAATCAGGTTAAAAACCTATGGCAGTGCTGGGCATTTGTGTACAGAACTTTAATACTATCACTCACGTTCCAGAGGCAGGCTGAGCTGGATCAACTGAAGTGTCAGCCTTGTCTATATAGCAAAATCTGAGCCATCCAAGACTACATTTTCAGACCTTGTTCCATAAAATATAAAAACAACAACAACAACAACAACAACAACAACAAAACCTACCTAAAACAAGTCAAATGAGCACAGCTAAGTAGGTTGAACAATGTGAAGGGTAAGGTGAAGTTTGTATTTGTTAGCTGGACTGCAAACTACCAGGCTGCCTTTAAATTCTTATATTCTTTACTATTGCTTTTCTAGGTCTTAATCAGTGAAACTTCCATGTATAATGAAAGGCAGCAAATGCAAAGACTCATCAGTGCACAAATTACAGAGAGTAAGTGACGGTTAATCAAAAACTCAATCCTCAGCAAGATATTTATGCTACCTTCTCCAGTAAAATAATGCATAATGGAGGAGAGGGAGAGGTGAAGAAATGCTTTACTATGGCGGGGTTTCATTGTAGCCTGAGATACAGTCAATAGACTTGTACAAAATGGGACTATCAGTAGTCAATCATAGACAAGGGAGGAGCCATGTGACCCTACTCCTTCCTTGATGAACTATGAGCTACTGATGGATTCTAGGTAAGGGACAGTGATTTTCAAACAAAACAGATACAAACCTGGGAAAATGGCTTGTGGAGTTGGAGATAATAGAAGGGGTGGATAGGAGATAAGCATTGAAGGAGACAGTCATCAAAGTGCACTACTCACATGTGGAAAACTATCAAATGAAAAAATTTACTAAATTTTAATAAAATAAAATGAAATAAAGAAAAATGTAGAATATATTATGTTTGAACAGATTGGGAGCAAGTTAGCCCAAACAGTGTAATACTACTTGATCTGCACCCTTATATTATGCAGACACAGTTTATCATATTCCTAGGGCAAAACCTGGAATAGGTCATTGCCAAAGATATCTGTAGGACTAATTGCTAAGCTTGTGAGCAGACTATAATATCAATATCTACTCTGCTGAATGGTATACTATACCACCTCTCTTTATATGTGCAGAACGTCCTATGCAAGATGATTTTAGGTAAAAGTAGGATGGCTAATCTGGGCCTTCAAGTAGATGAGATATAGAAGTGGCATGAAAACAGTTCTCTGACTACATGTCTGGCAGAGTTATCTAGATTAAATAAATGAAAAGGAAAGACCTACCCTGAATGTAGGTAGCATTGTTCTATGGGCTGGTGCCCCAAACAGAATAAAAAGTAAAGAAAAAAATTTTAGAGGGAGAGGGGGGAAAGGGTGTAAGAAGTAGATATGAAGAAAGTATATTCCACACATGTACATGTATTTAATCACAAACAATAAATAATAAATAAATTGAAGGACAAAGTAATCTGACCATAAGCATTCGTCTCTCTGTTCTTCCTGACTACCAATGCAATGTGATAGCTGCCTCTTGTTCTTGCCACCATGCTTTGCCCACTATGATAGACTATGTATCCTTCAACTGTGAGTCAAAATAAACCCTTTCTCCATTATGCTGCTTTGTCATATATATTCTCATAATAACAAGGCAAATAACTGATAGAAAGGATTATTACCTCAAAATCCAATTGCTAAGTTGTTTATGGCAGTGAAAAGAAAATGAAAAAAAAAGTACAATAAAAACATGAGTATAAAGGTGTGGGTGACACAGCATGGTTTGCTAGGACATCTAAGGATTACTAAGGATTACCTATTGAACATTGAATATCAGCTTCTGAAGAGGGAGATCGGTGAAAAACATTCCACATTTTCCAGAAGCAAATAAAATAGGAAAGTTTGCATAACAGAAAGGCAAACTTCAGAATCTGTTGTGGAAGGATGAATTGATTTAGAGAGTTTCTGAACCCCTAGAAGAAGGAATGGCCATATTCTTAGCTCAAGGCAGAGCATTGGGAAATCAACATTGTACTTTAAATAACAGGTATGAGACCACATGGCCTTCATGGAAGAAACAGCATGGCACAGTTCTTGCCTCTGGAGCACAGCCAGCAGGACATGGACTTCCAGAACTGTTGACCTTTGCTAAGTGCAAGTTTTGTTTGTATAATAATGTACATAATTTACTTTTTGTTCTTTTGGAAAATGTCCTCCATGCCAAGGATAATGACTCCATAATAATTAGAAGTAACATGAATCCAGGACAGGAGGTGATGGTTTGTCTTATATCCTTACCAGAATGATAAAAGCTATGACCTTGGGGTAGCTGTTAAGGCTGTAAGAAAGATTTCTGAACACATGAGATAAAAATTGTATAATTTCTCAACTAACCAAAATCTAAGTATTCAATATAAATTATATGAGGGGCTTCGCAGGCCTAAAAGACAAGAGGTAGCTGCACTATGAGCCAGATATTCAGAAAGGTACTAAGGAAAAAGATAAGGACATTTGAAAAGTGGTAACCAGAGGGTAAAATTGCACCCAGCTAGCTTATTGTCTGTGCTTACCAAGCAAGCAGATTGCTGAGTTCAAGGTCATCCTGGGACAGAGATAATTTGGGTCAAATCATGGTGTTGTTCTCTCCCAGCAAGCTTCTTTTCTGTCCTTACAAAGGCAGGCAGATGAATTCATAAGGCCATGATAAAAAATAAAATCGTACTTACTCTCTTTTCTATGAATCTACAGATATGGATATAAAATGCTGATTAGTGAGATAATCAATAGGGAACCAGGAGTAAATAACTGGATTGATAGGTAAATAAAATACTGGGTTTTGGTCTTTAGGAGAGATTTATCCAAAAAGAACTGCTTGCAGAGCGAACACAGCTCTTTTAAAATATATTCTAGAAAATCCAATTTTTTTTTTCCTAGCAGCTTTCCTGCATTTGGTCAGAAAATCCATATGCTAACTAGGGAGATTTTAGGATTTTAGATTTTTTTTTTCCTGGCATGTGAGAGCTGTCTCTAACAGAAAGGTGTCTCTAGCAGAAGGCTGACTTGAGCAGACTGTTGTCTTGATCAGGGAGCTGTCTTGAACCGAAAGTTATCTTGAGCACACAACAGAGCCAAGGACTATCTACTGAGAGATATCTATGGAGCCCTCTTGAGCATACCAAAGGCTGTAAGATTATAGCCATGATTGACTTCAAGTTGTTCTTTTCTGCCCTCAAACACCCTTTATAAGGACCCCTGATGAGGCCAAGGAGGCTTCTTGCCACAATAGATATTATTTTACATTTATTTATTGAGACATGAGAATTAACGGTATGACATGTAACAAATGTTGAGATCAGAGAAGGTTTTCTCTTCTCAGTATGTGAGTGCCAGGCACAGAACTTACACTGTCAGGCCTGGCAGCAAGTCCCTTTGTTTGATAACCCATCTCACATGTCCAGAAACAGACATTTTTAAATGTCTTTAAAAGGAGGAGAAAGAAGTAGGGGGTATGGAAAGGTTTGTGTAAAGGGAAAAGAAGCACCAAGGAAAGACTCCTTTACCCTTCACAAGAGCAACAGCAAGAAGTAAAATCTTTACTGGGCTGGTAAGATAGCTGAACATTTAAGAGGACTGTTGCCAAACCTGATGACCTGATTTGAAGACCAAGGGCCTATAAGAAGAAGGAAGAGGACTGATACCCACAAATTGCTCTCTATTCAACACTCACAAAGCATGGCACAATCATACATACATGTACACATACACACACACACACACACACACACACTAAATTGCTCTATTCAACACTCACAAAACATGGCACAATCACACAGTCACACACACACACACACTAAATTGCTCTCTGTTCACACACACACACACACTAAATTGCTCTCTGTTCACACACACACACACACACGCTAAATTGCTCTCTGTTCAACACTCATAAAACATGGCACAATCACACACACACACACACACACACAGAGGCACAAATGCACACCTGCACACACACACATATACATACTCATGAAGACTCATGTATACACAAAATAAATTTTAAAAGATGGAACTAGTGGTTGCAGCCCTTTCTCACAGGTTAAGATCACTCACTGACCATACAGAATACCTGGATTCATTACCCAGCACTCACATTGTGGCTTACAAGCACAAGCAACTCCAGTTACAGATCTGATGTCTTCTTCTAAATTCTTCTGACACCAGACACGCATGTGGAACACATATGTATATGCAGGTAACACACTAATGGTCATAAAATAAAACAAACATAAAAAAGATTGTTAAAAATAGAAAGTTAATCTTGTATATTCTGTCAAGAAAAAGAGAGAGAGAGAGAGAGAGAGAGAGAGAGAGAGAGAGAGAGAGAGAGAGAGAGAGAATATAGTCATTCCTTACAACAGTTTATCTGTAAGGATCATAATACATTTTCAAATGACAGGAACCTGATTTAATGGAAATAGATACATTGTGAGAGGCCAGGTACAGAGTTATGTAGTACAAAAGCAATAAAGTAAGGACATAATCTCCAAGGTCTATCCCAGAGTCATGCAAGCATGCAGGTACTTGTAAAAATCCAGGTCAACCTGCCATCCAGGTAATTGAAGCATAAAATGTAACAAAAAATGTAGACACCAAAGTATTCTGATGGGGATTTCTGGAGAAAGAGAGGTTCAGAAGAGTTGCAGAAATGATGCCACATTACAGGCCATGATTAATTGCAAAAGAGTGGAGTGAATTGAGAGGCTGGTAAGGATATGCAGTCAAACCAGTGCAGGTGAAAGGCAGGACAAGGGAGAAGGCCATTTGCACAAGATAAATGCAGTGCTTTGGAGAAAACTGGCCTGAAATGAACTTGCATTGTGTTACTTTTCTTTTTTAATTTTATTATTAGTGTAGTGTCTTGATTAATTTCTGTTACTGTGATGGATATATCCTGACCAAAAGCCAATTAAGAAAGATGTGGCCCTCATACTGTACAGGCTGATTCACTCTCAGGAGGTCTGCTGTAACCAGCATTAAAGATGAGACACCTGCTGCAATACCTACACCAGCTGGGACCACCACGAATTCCAGCAGACATTGAATCTAATCTAGTTTGCCTGGTCCTTATATTCATTCTTGTCTGTATTTCCATCTGCAACCGGATCAGATCCTGATCATAGACAACAAAGCCTGCCTATCTCTCAGAAGGTTCCCAGAAATCTGGGAAACAGGAGGTCCACCCTACCAGGGATACAGGAGTACTGCTCTAACCAGGGACACAGAACCACCTCCCCATAAGACAGCACTTCCTACCTCCCAGGAGGCTCTCTCCCAGATCACAGAGCTTTATCTGCCTCCAAGGAGGCTGGCTCCAGTTCGAGACACTCAGGCCAGTTAACAAGAGAGATAACCAGATGGTGAAAGACACGCTAAAGAAAATAAGCAAAAGAAGCTGATATAATTTCACACCAGTAGAACACTGCTCTCCCACTTCAGGAAGCCCTGGATATCTGAACAAACCTGGAAAAAAGCAAGATTCTGACATAAATTCCCATCTCCTAAAGTTGATACAGCTCTTTAAGGAGAATAAATAACTCCATTAAGGAAATACAGGAATTTACAGGTAATCAGTTAGAAGCCCTTGAAAAGGAAAGATAAATCCCTTAAAGAAATATAAGAAAACACAATCAAGTGGGGGAAGGAATTGAATTAAACAGTCCAAGACCTAAAAGTGGAATTTGAAGTAACAAAGAAATGACAAATGCAGGAAATATGGGTATGGAAAACTTAGAAAAGATATCAGAAGCTACATATAAAACCATTATCAATACAATACAAGAGAAAAAAAGACAGTCTAGACATAGAAGATACTATAGAACACATAAACACATAGATCAAATAAAATATGAAGCCTAAAATGTTCCTAATCTCAAATTTCTGAGAAATTAAGGACAAACTAAAAGAGCAAACCTAAAAATAATAGAAATAGAAGAAGATGGCGATTCTCAATTCAAAGTACCTGAAAACGTTATAAACCAAATTGTAGAAGAAAATTTCCATAACCTAAAGAAAGAGATGGCCATAAATGTACAAGAAGCCTACAGAACACCAAATACTTTGGACTAGAAAAGAATGTCTAATAATCGAAACACTAAATGCACAGAACAAAGAGAATATTAAAAGCTGTAAGAGAAAAAAGATTAAGAAACATAAAAAACAAACAGACATGTTAGAATTATACCAGATTTCTCAACTGAGACAGTAACAGAGAGAAGACCAAGGACAGATATTATGCAGTAACTAAGAGACTAGAAATACAAGCCCAGGCTGCTCCAGCAATAGTCTCAATCACCATAGATGGAGAAAAGGAGAGATTCCATGACAAAGTGAAATTTAAACAATGTCTTTCTACTAATCTAGTCCTACAGATGGTACTATAAGCAAAATTACAACACAAGGAGTATAACCATACCCAAGAGAAAACAAGACACTAATCATCTCAAAATAAACCCAAAAGAGGAGAATTACACACAAATAATACCACCTCCAACCACAAAAAACAGAAACAATTATTCATTGATTTTTAATATCTCTTGACAATTCCACAATTCCACAGGCTAACAGAATGGATACATAAACAAGATCCAGCATACAAGGAAAAATCTTAATGAAAAAGACAGATGCTAACTCACTGTAGGAAAAAAGTTTTCCAAGAATATGATCCCAAGAAACAAGCGATATTAGAAAGAATTCTAATATTCATTAAAATTGACTTTCAACCAAGCGTTATCAAAAAGACTGGGAGAAGGACACTTCATATTTATCCAAGGAATTATTCATACAGATGAAGTCTTGATTTTGAATATCTATGCCCTAAATGCTCAACAAAACTGGAAAATCAAGAAGAAATTAAGATTTTCTAGACAGAGAGAATATATAAGGACCACCACACTTACAAACTAAATCATACTATAACTCAAAATACACATTGAACCCCACACATTATTAGTGGGAGATTTTAACATGGAACTCTCACCAATGGACAAGTCATTGAAATAGAAACTAAATAGAGACATAGTGAAACTCAAAAATTATTATGGACCAAATGGTTTTACAGATATCTATAAAACATTTCACCCTAAAACTAGTACATATATCCTCTTCTCAGTACTTCATGGAACCATGTCCAAAATTTACCTTATAATCTGACACAAAACAAGCCTCAAAATATACAAGAAGTTTGAAATAATCCTTGTATTCCATCAGATCACAAAAAAAAAAACCCTTGCTATATATCAATAAAAATAAAAAGAACAGAATCCCACATACTAATGGAAACCGAAAAACTATCAAAAAAAAAAAATATGGTCAGGAAAGATGAGATAGAGACAGAGAGAGAGAGAGAAAGAAAGAGAGAGAGAGAGAGAGAGAGAGAGAGAGAGAGAGAGAGAGAGAGAGAGGACTTTCTATAATTCAAAAAAATGAAGACACACCATACTTTAGTTTAAGGCACAGAAGAAAAACAATGTTAAGAGAAGAATTTATTTTTTCTTTTCTTTTTTTTTTTTTCAGAGCTGGGGACCGAACCCAGGGCCTTGCAATTGCTAGGCAAGCGCTCTACCACTGAGCCAAATCTCCAACCCCAAGAGAAGAATTTATAACATTAAGTTTTTTCAAAAACAAATTGGATAGTTCTTATACTAGCAACTTAACAGCATGCACAAAAGATCTAGAACAAAAAGAATCTAACACACTTAAGAAAAGTGAATAACATGAAATAAATGGTCAAACTCAAGGATAAAATCAACCAATTAGAAACTGAGTGAAAAATTCAAAGAATCAAAAAACCAAGAAGTTTTTCCTGGAGAAAATGAACAAAATAGCTAAACTCTTTGCCAAACTAACTTAAGAGGCAATAGTCAATCTGACAAAATCAGAAATGAAAGGGAGACATAACAAAAGAAACTGAGAAAATGTTAAAAAAATATGATTGTACTAAAAGAAACATACTCAACAGAACTGGAGAATCTAGAAGAAATAATGATTTTCTAGGCCGGCAACAAGTACCAAAAGTTAAACCAAGATCAAATAAACTATCTGTACAATCCCATAAGCTCTAAGGAAATAGAAACAGTCATTAAAAAACCTCTACCAAAACAAAACAAAACAAAAACATAAACCCAGGACCCGATGTTTTCAGTCCAGAGTTCTATAAGACCTTCGAAGGAAAGGTAATACCAGTACTCTTCAAAGTATTCCATGAAATAAAAAAAAGGAAGATTAAATAATTCATTCTATTAAGCCACAATCATGCTTATACCTAAACCACACAAAGACATCCTTCCCCCTCCCCCCAAAAAAAGGGAACTTTGGACCAATTTCCCTTATGAATATCAATGCCAAAATACTCAATAAAGGTCTAGCAAACTAAATCTTAAACACATCAAAATGAACATTAATCATGGTCAAGTAAGCTTCATCTCAGGGATGCAGGAATGGTTCAATATACAGAAATCCATCAAAATAATCCACAATATAAACAAATTCAAAGTGGGGGGGGATCATCTCATTAGATGCTGAGTAAGCACTTGAAAAAACTCAACAGTCTTTCATGGTAAAAGTTTTGGAAAGATCAGGAATCGAAGGGTCATACCTAAACATAGTAAATGCAGTATACAGCAAATCAGTAGCCAACATCAAACTTGAAGCAGTCCCATTGAAATCAGGGAATAGAAAAGGCTGCCCACTCTCTCCCTACCTTTTCAATATAGTACTTGAAGTCCTAGCCAGAGTAATTAGAAAAAAAAAAAATGAGGTCAAAAAGATACAAATTTAAAAAGAAGAAGTGAAAATATCACTATTTGCATATGATATGATATTATACTTATGTGACCAAAAAATTCCAACAGAGAACTTGTAAACCTGATAAACAATTTCAGCAAAGTAGTGAGGTATAAAGTTAATTCAAACAAATCAATAGCTTGCTGCTACTCAAAGCATAAACAGGTTGAGAAAGAAATTAGAGAAGTGACATACTTCACAATAATCACAAATAATACAAAATACCTTGGGGTAACTCTAACCAAGCAAGTGAAAGTTCTGTATGACAAGAACTTCAAGACTCTGAAGAAAAATTGAAGATATCTGAAGATGGAAAGATCTCCCACGCTTATGAATTGGCTGGATTAATATTGTAAAAATCACCACCTTGCTGAAAGGAATCTATAGATTCATGCAATCCCCACCAAAATTCCAATTCAATTCTTCATAGAGCTGGGAAGAGCAATGTGAAAATTAATTTGGCATAGCAAACCCAGTATATAGAAAACTATTCTCAGCAATAAAAGAACTTCTTGGGGAATCAACATCCCTAAACTCAAGCTGTACTACAGAGCAATAGTGATAAAAAATACTTTGTGGTATTGGTACAGAGAAAGGCAGTTAGATCAGTGGAATAGAATTGAAGACCCAGAAATGAACCCACATACCTATGGTACCTTGCCATTCGACAAAGGACATAAAATCATTCAGTGGCAAAACTGGACAGCATTTGAAACAAATGATGCTGGTTCAACTGGAGGTCAACAAATAGAAGAATGTAACCTGATACATTCTTATTACCTTGTATAAAGTTCAAGTGGCTCATGGACCTCCACATAAAACCAGATACACTGAAACTAATAGAAAAAAAAGTTGCCATATGCTTCAAACACATGGGCACAGAGGAAAATTTCCTGAACAGGACACCAGTGGCTTATGCTCTAAAATCAAGAATTTACAAATGGGAATTCAAAAAATTGCAAAGCCTCTGTAAAAAAAAGGACACTGTCAATAGTACAAAAAGGTATCGAACAGACTGGGAAAAGGTCTTTACCAACCCCACAAAAGAGAGATGGCTAATATCTAATATGTACAAAGAACTCAAGAAGGTAGACTCCAGAGAATCAAATTACCCTGTTAAAAAATGGAGTACAGAACTAAACAAAGAATTCTCAACTGAGGAATATCAATTGACTGATAAACACTTAAAGAAATGTTCAACATCCTTAGTCATTAGTGAAATGCAAATCAAAACATTCCTAAGATTTTACCTCACACCAGTCAGAACGGGTAAGATCAAAAACTAAGGTTACAGCAGGCACTGACAAGAATATGGAGAAAGGACACTCCTCCATTGTTGCTGGGGTAGCAAGCTGGTACACTCATTGTGGAAATTAGTTTGGTGTTTCTTCAAAAAAGTGAGCATAATAGGACCTGAGGACTCTTGGGCATATACCCAAAAAATGCTCCAACATAAAACAAGGACACGTATTTCACTACATTCACTACATTTATAATAACCAGAAGCTAGAAATAACCTCGATGTCGTTCAACAGTGGAATGGATTCAGAAAATATGGTACATTTACACAGAGGAGTACTACTCAGCTATTAAAAGCAATGACTTCATTAAATTCTTAGGCAAATGGATGGAACTAGAAAATATCATCCTGAGTGTGGTAACCCATTTACAAATGGACTCCCATGGTATGCGTCACTCATAAGTGGATATTAGCCCAAAAGCTCAGAAAAGTTGATACAATTCACCGACCCCTTAAAACTGAAGAAGAAGAAGAAGAAAGACCAAAGTTTGTATGCTTCATTTCTTCTTAGAAGGGGAACAAAAATATTCACAGGAGGATATACAGAGGCAAACTGTGGAGCAGATACTGAAGGAAAGCCAATCCAGAGACATCTCTACTTGGGAATTCAACCCATATACAGTCAGCAAACCCAGACAATATTGTGGATGCAAAGAAGTGCATCCTGACAGGAGCCAGAGCCTGATATAGCTGTCTCCTGAAAGGCTATGTCAGACAAATACAGAAGTGGATGCTTGCTGCAAACCACTGAACTGAGAACGGGCCCCCAATGGAGGAGTTAGAGAATGTACTGAAGGAGCTGAAGGGGTTTGTATCCCCTAAATAACAATAATATCAACCAATCCAAACCCCAGAGCTCCCAGAGACTAAACCACCATCACAAATGTACATAGGGATGGACATATGACTCTAGCTACATACGTAGCAGATGATGGCCTTGTCAGGCATCAATGGCAGGAGAGACCATCGGTCCTATCAAGGCTTGATGTCCCAGTGTAGGGAAATGTCAGGACAGGGAATGGGAGGTAGTTGTTGGTGGGTGGTGCGAAGCACCTTCATAGAAGCAGGAGAGATAGTGTGTTTCTGGAGGGGAAACTAGGAAAGGGGATAACATTTGAAATGTAAATAAAAAATATCCAATTAAAGAAAAAATGTAAAGAAAAAGTAAGGAAACAATAACAGAAAATGCAAAATAACATTTCTTACATAAGTTTTGTCCTTAATTTAAAAGAAGAAGGATAAAAAATGTAGTATAGAATTAAGCAAAAATTTTCAACAGAGGCTTATGAAATAGCTGAGAAATACTTATAGAAATATTCAGTAGCCTTAGTTTTCAGAGAAATGCAACTCAAACAACCTTGAGATTTCATTTTGCACCAATCAAAATGACTAATATCAAAAACTCAAATGACAGCACATACTGGCAAGGGTGTAAGATTTCTGATGGAATTATAAACATGTAAAATCACTCTGCAAATAAATCCAGTGCTTTCTCAGAAATTTGAAAATAGTTCTGCTTGAAGACCCAGGTATACTCTCCTGAGAATATAATTAAAAGGTTCTGCCCCATACCACAATGACAAATGCTCCACTATGTTTGTATCTGCCTTATTTATAATAGCCAGAAGGTGGAAGTAACGTAGAAGTCCCACATCTGAAGAATAGATTCAGAAAATATGGGTCATTTACACAATGGGATACTCTATTCAGCTATTAAAAATGAGGATATCATGAATTTTGTAGGCAAAAGTATGGAACTCAATAATATCATCTTGAGTGGGTTAACCCAGACCCAAAAGTCATGCATGGTATGTACTCACTGATAAGTGGATAATAGCCATAGAGTACGGAAAACCTGTGATACAACTCACAGACCATAAGAAGTTTAACAAGAAGGAAAGCCCAAATGAGGATGATTTATTCCCATCTAGAAGGGTGCACAAAATATTCATGGAAGAAAGAGGGAGAAAGGGACCTGAGTGGGATACAGGAGGGGAGATGGAGCAGAAAGGGGAAAAAATAAGATGGGGGTGGGGTAAAACAGCAGAGAAGCCCTGAGTCCCAGAAGAATAAATGGAAATATCCAACTTTTCGTGGTGGGAGTTGGGGGGACCCTCTAGAAAGTCCTAGAGACCTGGGATGTGAGAGACTCTGAGGACTCAATATTGATGACCAACACTGCAGAGAGGGAACCTGAAGAGACCACCTCCAGTGGATAGCCAGGGCCTCTAGAAGAGGAACCAGATTACAAACCCACTGTGAAAATGTCTGACTCAGAATTGTTTCTGTCTAAAAGAAATGCAGGAACAGAAATGGAACAGAGACTAAAGGAAAAGCTGTCAAGTGACAGGCCCAACTTGGGACCCATCGACTTGGTGGGCACCAAAACCTTACCCTATTACTGATCCTATTATGTGCTTGCAGGCAGGGGCCTAGCATAGCCTAGCAGGAGTGAGATTCTATAACCACAACTGACTGAGATAGTTGCAGATGCTTATAGTCAACCATTAGAAGGAGGTCAGGCACTCCTATGGAAGAGTTAGGGGAAGGATTGAAGGAGCTGAAGGGGTTTTCAGCCCCATAGGAAGACCAATAGTCTCACCTAACCCAGACCCCTAAGATCTTTCAGAGACTAAGCCACCAACAAAAGAGTATATACAGCCTGGTCCAAGTGCAGTAGCACATATAAAGCAGAGGATTGCCTTGTCCGGCTGACCACAGTGTGAGGCAATATACTGAAATCTGCAAACATTTGAGGCCTAAGGGAAAGGGTTTTCCTTGGATGTTGAACAGGGGGAGCACTCTCTCAGAGGCACAGGGGAGGGGGTTGGGAAGAACTGTGGGGGAGAGGACTAGGAGGGGGCAATGTCTGGAATGTAAATAAATAAAATAATTAATTTTAAAAAAGGAAGAAAGAACCATTATTTAGGATTACTGTCCCAGCTCATTTCATTACAAGTGTCATGATCTTGAGATAGATAACCACATTCCACCCAGTCAAAAGCAGAGACATGACTGCATGTATGCTTGCTTTTTGTTTTTTGTTTGGCTCATTTTCTTTACGTGGATACACTTCTCATTCCTCTGCAGAGTTAACGGTGCTATACTCTGTTAACTAGATCCTCCTACACCAATGAAGTGTCAAAAGCATCCACAGAAGGCATGTCCAAAGGCTAACCCAATGTTGAAAACCCTTCATTCAGACTTTACTCCCAAGCAAATCTAGGGTGCATAAAAATGATGGAGCTAACCACCACTGATAGATAATGAGGAAGCATGTATAAGACCTCTCTTTTATTTTTAATTGTATGAATGTATGCATTTGCATTTAGGTGTATGAACACAAGTATACAGATGACCACAGAGACTATATTATAGCATCAGGTATCTTGGAGGTGGAATTATAAGAGGCTTTTTATCTACTTGACCTTGGGCTCTGCGTAAAAGCAGTATGCACTGCTAATTGCTGATATATATCTCCACCCTGACAGTGGCAAGTTTAATACATGCATTTTCACTCAAGTATGTTATGTAGTTTGTATTTACTCTCCATTTCTTTTCTCTCCTCTCCCTGCCAATTATTTGCCTACCTTTCTCTAGACCAGTGTGTCTCCCTCGGGGCTGTTATCTCCATATCACCATCTGTTGCTTCCCCACTGAGTTGATAAAGCTCACATACTCTGGCTTCCTACTGTGCTCTTTCAAATTCTTCAATGACTTAAATTATAACAATTCTTGGTATTCTGTCAATTTCTATGAATATAATCAAACCTAAAATCTTTGACTTATGCTGTAATTATTGCAAAGTAGATTTGGAGAGAAAACTCAATGGCAAAGTGCTTGCCAGGCAAGCATGAATATCTAAGTTCCATTACCAGAACTTACATTATAAAATAAATAAATAACAGGACTTCTGCCATTTTTCATACTCATGTTGAGAATACAGAGACATGTTTATGGTACTAACACCAGTCAGAAAGCCAAGACTACTTGGTGAGGTCCAGGCAAGTGAGAGAAACGAGACATGTCTCAAAAACTAAGATGGCAATATGACTGAGCATGTAAGCTACTTGTAAGTCTATAGCTTGTCCTGAACTAGCCTATTTGTCATGTATGCAGTGTAGCTATATGTTAACTTTGGCCACAGTTACTTTCTAGATCTACCACGAACTCTTAGTCTTCCCAGAAAGTAAGATACACACAAACACACGCACGCACGCGCACACACACACACACACACACACACATACACACACACACAGATTTTGTGTGGATAAACTGTACAAATTCCCTGGAGGTATAAATGTTGAGTTGGGTATAACTCCAAATCAGAGAATCTGTCAGAAAACTACCACCTTCCCATTTGATTAGTCTGCCCTTCACCCTCAGCCCCACAAAATGCATCTTCTAACTCTGTTGATAAAACAATGCAAAATGGTCCTGATTTTGACACTAGTATTATTATTTTGGGCCAAATACTCTGTCAGGGATTCTGCTTTAGTTAGTGTTAAATTGAAGAAAAGAAACTGTTCAAAGACTGAATAATGTTTCTCCTTCATCTCTATAAACAACCAGTCCTGAGTTAGTGAGGTTGTGCTACGCTCTCTGCTGCAGTAACATTTAACTTCAAAGTTTCATTTATTTGACAAAGACTACATTTAATCTGTCAAACTGATCGATGCAAGTGTCTAACACAAATTAATAGAGTTTTCATTCTACCACTCTCTTAAAGTCTACCTAAATGGATTTCATTAGCATGTCTGAACCCTCTTAAAAACTGGCTTTTTCATCATGCAGACAGGAATAAGAGCAAGTTGGTATGTTCATCAAAGAAGAAATAATCCCCACTTAAATACAGTACATTATATTAGAACACTAGAACATACACAACAAACACATGCATGTTTTACTGCAAGTGTCTATTACGTATGTGTGTGAACTCATGTTTGTGCAAGTGAATATTTGCAGTCACGAAAGTCACGAAGATAATGAAGATAATTCTCCCTCAGTTGCCATTCATTTAGTTGTGCGTGTGTTTTTTTCAGTTGTTATTGTTGATGTTTTATTTTGTTTTTGTGTGAGGAGTTTTTTTGTTTTTGTTTGAGACAGAGTCTCACTGTGTAGCCAAGATGGTCCTAAACTCACAGAAATCAGTCTTCTTTTGCCTTCTAAGTGATGGATTCAAATTCCTGGGCCACACACACCAAGCATCCATCCTATTTTCTGACATAGTTTGCATCCCTGGCCTGGAGATCACCAATTAGGTTAGGTAAACGATCTTTCCAGCTCCAGAATCTACCTGCTTCTGCCTCCTAAATATTAGGATTACAGGCACATGCAAAAAAGTCAGCTTTACATATGTTCTTGGGATCAAATTCAAGAATTCACACTTGCAAAACAAATATTTTTCTGATTGAATTGTTCCCAGGCCCCCAAACACATGGCAACTGGGGATAAGCAATTAAGTCTTGGTTAGATTCAGTACAGCATGCTAAACTACAGAGTTGAATCTTGAAATTTATATGCATCTTTCCAAGATCTTTGTATAAATGTAGCAATTAGATTAAGGAATCCCTCTTAAACAAAACAGAAATGCTGAACCATTCAAGCTAGGTGGTCAGGAAAATGCAAATACCCTTATTAACCTCAACCATGGAATTCCAGTACACTCCAGAGGTCTGTAAGATAAAAAGTACTATACTTTCCTCCACAGGCTTACTCACAGATTCTGTGGGCCACTGATCTATGTTGCCTCTATACTCCAGGATTTTTATGCAGATTTTATTGTGGTCTATATGTTTGTAATCATTATATTCTTACAAAAATTTGCTACAACGAAATTTTAAAAAATGCTTTGAAAATAAGTTCAGGGACCTGGAACAATGACCTAAGGGTTAACAGCATTTGCTGTGCAATAATGAGGACAGGAGTTAATATCCCAGCACCTAAAAAATAAGCCAGGCATCCTGTCTACATCTGTAATGCCAGCTCTGAGGAGGTGGCGATAGGGAGAACATGGAAGGTTAATAGCTTCTGGACTAAGAGGGAGTACATGAGGCCCAGGATCAGGAAGAGAACCTACCTAAGAAAAAGAAAAGAAATTGTAAGGAGTAATAGATTCACACACTAATACTCTACTCTGGCACTTGAGTATACAGGCACACACACCTGCACAAGAGGTTCACAACAAAAACAATGAAAAATGGGAGTGAAAAGAATAGTATTACATTAAGCTCCATCCGAACTAGGTGTTGGTGCAGGTGCATTTGTTTGGAATAATTGTAACACATTTTCTGATTTAACATATGATCCTAAGAAACTATGGAAGAGAGAAATAGATGGTCCACAATCCAGATATGTATCCCAAAAGATAAAAGTTTCACCAAGGACAGGTAACATAACATATACCTGTAATATCAGCACTCAGGAGAATAGCAAGTTTTAAAGAAAGTGGATCATATCAAGACTCTATCTGAAAACATAACTTTGGACACATGTTCAGAGGAAACGTGGCTACTCTCAGAACTATTCAAAAATGATAGTTCAGGGGAAAAAGCAAAGCAAAAAATTTAAATGCAACTGCAGAAGTTAATGGAATAACAGGAATGCTCACTGATTCTCTGACAGATTGCAAGGAGCTATTTTTTAATCAGAATTTGAAAGCTGCGTCTGAGGGCAGGAGGGAAATATTTTCTCCAGAAGGTTGATGTATCTAGCAAAGACTTGGGATACAGTTATGACACTGAAGACTTGTCTTGAAAACATGAGGACTTGATTTTGATCCCTACTCATGGTCTAGGTAAAAATGTGAGGCACAGTGGCATAAAATTGTAATTTCGTACAGGGTAGATTGAAACAGGAAATACATGGTACTCACTATGAGCCAAAATAAAGGATTCAGGAGATTCCAAAATTACCGACACACCTGCCTGAAAGGGTCATTGAAAGGCCCAGATGGTACTGTAGAAAGAATTGATAAAGAAGTGTAAAATCAAAGGGAAGTACCTTATCAGGTTAAATTGCTGGTGCCAAAACAAGGATATGCTACACTCACATCAAGGCTGCTTTGGAATTCAGCTGGGACTGTATCACAAGAGACAACCCAGACAAGCCTCTTAAAGAGACTGGATTAAATAATCTTGGAACTACAGCTGAGCTCCTATTATGCCTCTAATATGTTTGCCCATTCCAGTTCCTCTATAGTCCTGTAATAATATAAATTTGTCTGCATGGCAACCTGTTTTAAGAGAAATTCAAATTCCTAGACCCCCATCAATACAAGTAACAGGTCCAGATGGGTTCTTCCTTATCTCCTTCATGTGATACTTTTGCTGAGAAACAGGCCAGCCCAGTAATCATCCTTCAGATTCTGGATGCAGCCTATGGACAAGTGTTCAGAAGAAAAAAAAAATATTGGTGAGTCTACTGTTCTAACCTCAAATACTGATTTAGGTAGGCTTTCATAGAAAGGGTGCCTGGAACACTATACTCACACAGGGAAAAAGAGTAAAGTCCACAAAAAGACTTAATAGTGATAACCAAATTAAAATTATTATGGTTTGAATGAGAAATGTCCCACACAGGCTCTTGTCTTTGAATAATTGATCCTCAGTTAATCTCACAGCCTTGCCAGTTTGAGAAAATATAACACTGGAGTGAGATTTGAGAGTTTATAGCCTCAATCCACTTCATGTGTTTTTTCCTCTCTCTCTTTCTAGCCCTTCCTTTTTCCTTCCCTTCTTCCTTCCTCCCTACTTCCTTCCCTCCCTCATTCCCTCCATCCCACTTCTTTTCCTATCTTCCCCACCATGATCTATTCTAACTCTCTGGAATCATGAAACAAACTTTTTCTTTAAATTGCTTTTGATCATGATATTTTATCACAGGAGCAGAGAGTAACTAATAAAAAAAAAAAGATTTGCCTAACCACAAAAGGAAAAAAAGTATTACAGGAAAGAAAACATAATCTAAGTTCATTGCTTGCTCAGCTCGATATATATTTAGTGTAAACGATGAATAATGAAGGTTACCAAAATCTGCTTTTGGAAAAAATGGAAGGTGTACATGTTTGAGTCTCTTAAAAATGTCAAGCCCTTACTTGGTCTTCTAAAAAGGCAAGGAAATTGATACTTCAGAAATTGTTGACAAGAAAGTAATTATGGGGTTTCGGAAATGACTCAGTGCTTTGGAGCACTTGCAGTTCTTTTTACAGTATCTTATTCTGAACTCCCACATCTGTTAGCCCACATCCTTCTGTAATCATCCACATACATTCACATACACGTATCCTGACTTATACACACATATTCACAAATTTTAGAATAATCTCAATCCTTTTTCTCTCCTTGTAACTTTTAACATTAGCTTTAGTTTTCAACAAAATATCATTAAATCACTTCTGCCTTCCCTTTCCTTCCTCCTGTTCCTCCCATTTCTTCCAGGTTAAACCCTCTAAAATTTATGATCTTATCTTAATGAAAATCACAGCTGGTTATGATAAATCTTTTTAAAATGTATTTTTTAAAGAAAATTTGTATGGCTTCATTAAAAGAAATGACTAAAGAGAATGGATGTGTTTGTATATGACAAAGAAGGGTGCCTATAACCACAATGTAGCAATATCTTTTTTATATATCTCTGTGTTGTATGTATATATAAATATATAAATAAAACTTTTTGATTCTGATCATTGTTGCTTGTATATGTGTGAATTCTGGTCTGACAATTTGGTATTGTATAACCAATTAGGAGGCTTATTCTTAGGAAAGACTACTTCTCCCTCTTTCAGTAGTCTTTGTCTAGAGATGGGACCCTGGGAGACTTCCTCTTCCACATTAGCATGTCTATTGGTATTGTATTTGTTCCAACCTTGTTGAGGTAGCTGTAGTGTTGAAGACATCACAAATGTAGCTTCGTGTCTTTCTAGTAAAAATTACATAAGATTTCCTTCTTTTCTGGCTCTTACACTTTTTTTTAAATTTTTTTGTCTTCAGTATTCCCAGAGCCTTAGGTATAAGGGTTGTGTTACAAATGTGTCCTGGTGCTGGGCTTCCCACAATCCATTGTCCCTACATAATTCATATCTGTATTCTTAATAATTCTCTTTATACCTACAGACAAGTGTAGCTTCCTTTCCTCTAAAAGTCACATTTCAAGGTAAGAGATATAGACTGTTTTAGAAAATCAAACTGTTCAAGACAAATCTTTTTGAAAAAATGAGTATCACTAAAAGCATTCATAAAGCTTTCATTGACAGAATTGTCTAAAGTGGGTAAAAGAGCTTATTGATGAAGAGAACAGAGGGCATGCAGAAAAAAAAATGAATTTATTGAGTCAGCTCTCATAAGTTTTTGTGGTCCAAGGAAGGTAAAAATTTCCTATTATAGATTCCCAGAACTCATGTGCTAAGTTCCTTAGAAGTATTAGCCTTAATGTTCCTGGGTATCTGAAAGTAAAAACTAATCTGAAGTTGTAATGTTCCAAACAGAGACAAAAACAACACATGCTGTGATTTCTTAGTAACACAAATCACAAGCTCCTTTGGAGGGAAACAGGCCTGATGTGTGATTTAGAACATCAGTATTTTATTATGCATTCATCAATCATTCACCATCTACTGACAGGTAATACCTTCCGAGGAATGTCTCCAGATCTTTTCCTAAATCCCAGACTGTAAATATTTCAAGTATGGAGGATGAAGTAGCCCCACAGGCATCTTAGCCTTATTTAGCTAGCCTGGAAATGTGATGATCTATTATAGGATGAAAGGGGAACAAATGACAAAGAGAACCTGACACTCTGTTTTTCCTGTTGTCTCTGAACCAAAACAAAATGCCACCAGAGGAAAAAAGTGATTAATCTCAATTGTTAACTTGAGAAGATCTAGAATCAACTGAGAGATGGACCTCTAAGCATACTATGATAAAGTTTCTTAATTAAGTTAATTGAGATGGGAAGAACTGCTTATCAGCTAGGTGTGTTCCCAGACATGTAAGTGAGCTGAGAACTAACCTGTGTCTCTACTTCCTGTTAATAGACATGATAGGAGCAGCTACTCTAAAGTGCCTTGACTTCCCTGATAGGCAGTTTGTAGAAGTATGAGACCTGTTTTCTCTATCCCTTTTGCCTGCCCCTGCATACTCTGCCCCTTCGTTCCTCAGTGTACACTTAGGTCTCCAATGTTCCCCTTCCACTGCTTCTATTGTCCTCTACATCTCCCAATTTTTCATTTTTTTCTGAAAATTTCATAAATCTTTATGTTTTTCTTTATTGCAAATTAAAGTTCCATTGTGTACATGTCTTATTTTCATTATCCATTCTTATGTTGTTGGACATCTAGTCTGATTCCATTTCCTCACTATTACAAATGATCAGAGCAATGAACAAAGATCTGCAAGCATCTCTGTGGTTAGTTATGGCATCTTTCAAACACAGGCCAAAGAGTAGTGTAGCTAAATCATGGTTTTGTTAATTGTACTCTTTTGAGATGCCTCCCTACAGGTTTCCACCTTTTCTTTTTAACCATAATTTTACTCTCACTATGAGCATATAGATCACACTTTGACCCCATCTTTACTTCCCACAGTTGTATCATTATTTGTTATTTACTTTCTTTTTAAAATTATGTCTATGTGGAAGAGGGTTCATGCACAAGAGCACAGATACAGGTGGAGACCAGAAGATGGTTCAGACCACCAGGAGCTGGAGCTACAGGCAACAGTCATGTGTCCTGGGCCTGAACTTAGGTAGAGCAAAAAGCCGTTTTAACATCTGAGTCATCTCATCAGTCACATCCTTTACTTTCTTGATAACAGCTACTCTGAGAGGGGTAGCATTAAAATATCAGAACAGTTTTATTTTGTGCTTTTCTGACACCTATATATATGGGGCACTTTATAGTCATTTACTTTCTCCTTTCAACAACCACGTATTTGAATCATTGGACCACTTATTGATTGGCAGTTTGAGGTAGGAAGTGTGTGTGTGTCTCTCTGTGTGTGTGTGTGTGTGTGTGTGTGTGTGTGTGTGTGTGTGTGTGTGTAGATTTTGGAGTTCTTCATATATTCAAGACATTAACCACTTGTCTTAAGTATACCTGGTATTAACATCTCTTACCCAAATAGACCTGCCACTATTGAGTTTGTCCTTGTCCTTAAGTTCATGAGTCATTACTCAACAACAATGAAACTCTCAATTCTTTTTCTTCCTGAGTCTCCTTTGGACACAAGAAATAGACACACAACAAGAACCTATTCTTGGTCATCATTTGTCACTGCCTATCTATATAGAGCAGGGCTTGAGACAAAAGGATGGATCAGAAAGTGTAGTCCCCGCCTTTGAGGATTTAGCAAGAAGTCTAGCAAGAATGACATAAAGATAATCATTAAGAAATAAACCTTGTCTCAACTCACCCAGCAATACTTTAATACTTCTTCTGTCTCACTCTTTTACTCTCTCCCAGTATGTGGGAACTGAGAAGAAAACCCATGTCTTCTGGAAGACTAGCTGTTACTCTTAATTTCTGACCCGTAGCTCTAGCCCAAAAAATGAAAGTTTTATAATTATATATTAATATCATTACTAGACTGTGCAGAGCAGAAAGAACTGTGTGAAATTAAGTTTTACATTTTCCTCAGTATTATTTTAAAATAAATTTTTCTATCTTATATTTATTTTATAAAATGAATCTAGATGCATTTGTACTTCTGCTATACTGTATAACACATCTTCAAATTATGCAGCTGATCTATTGGGTTTTTATACTAATTCAGCATTTGACTGTCCTGATATTAATCTTCTTATGTTATATAATGAGTATTTTTGTTTGGTTTATTTATTATTTATTTATTTTTTGGTTATGCTTGGATCACTTCCTCATAACTTATCCATTATCAACATCACTACAAATCACAAAAGTCCTTTTTCCTTGAGAAGTTGATATGTTTACAATGAAATATGATCAGAGGCCATGCCTATTTGCCCAGTCCAATTCCCCTATATTAGTCCAAACATCCATTCCTAAATTCATAATTTCTTTATTTATTCATAATCTACTAAATCCAATAAATCTTGCATATATATGTCTGTATATGGGGCCATCCTCTTAGGGATCTGGAATCCACCAGTGGCCACATATTCAATGAAGAATGACTTTTATTTGCCAACTGCGAATCTTTGTTCAGTCAGAGGTGAGGCATGGAGAGTGTCTCGCCTACCTATGAGGACATTGGTTGACTGGATTTTGTGCAGGTTTTCTACAGTGAAACTCAGCTGATAGGAATTTATGTGTTCAATAACCATGGTATGCCAATAAGGTAGTAATTTACAGCACAGCTTCCAATTCTCCTTCTCTTACACTTCCTCTTACACTACTGCATCTCCTCCACTAAATCCTCACCTGCTCCAACAAGTCCACACCTTCTTCAATAGGCCACACTTACTCCAACAAGAACATGCCTCCTCCAACAAGATCTGACCTCTCCAACAAGGTCCTACCTTCTCCAACAAGGTCATACCTCTCCAACATAGTCATCCCTTCTCCAGCAAAGTTATACTGTTTCAACAAGGCCACACATTCTCCACTAAGACCATACCTTTTCCACCAAGTCCACACATCTAGGTCCATAGTTCCTTTACCAAGACCACATGTTCTGCAAACCCATACCTCCTCCAGCAAGGCCACAGCTTTTCCAACAATGTAACACCCCTTCCAAAAAGACCTTCTCCAACAAGATCCCACCTATTAAATAATCTACACTTCCTTCAACTACACCACACCATCTCCATCAAGGTCATAATCCTCCAAAAAGGTCAAGCCTCCTCTAACAAGGCCATGTATCCTTTAACAAGGTCTCTTAATTCTTCACAAAGAATTATACCAACGGTGGACCAAGTATTTAATCCTGTTAGCCTACAAGGCCTATTCTTATTTAAATATACCTAAACTGCCCAATATGAGTTCTGGCAGTCAAAGAAAGAACATTAAATGTTCCTAACTATGAAACCATTTCTTATCCTCCTACAATTAAGTGTAAAACTAAGTTTTGTTTTTTTTTTTTGTTTGTTTTGTTTTGTTTATGTGTCTGTGTGGATGTGGGTGCACCTACGTAGCTGTCCACTCTTGTGAAAGCCAGAAGAAGGTATCAGGTGTTTTCCTTACCATTCTCTACACACACACACACACACACACACACACACACACACAAAACTTTTTTTTGAGTCAGAGTCTTTCTCTGAACACTGGGTTGTGTTTGCTAAGCAAACCCTGTCAATTCTCCTTCCTCTATTTCCTCTCAGAGCTGAGGTTTCAGGCAAGCACAGAGTGAAATACAAGTTATTTGGGTGTTGAGATACAACCTCTGGTCCTCACGATTGTTTAGCAATGGCTTTTAATTGCTGAACCATCTCTTGAGCCCTGAATTAGTTTTTGCACAGGATCGGTGGTATGAATCAGCTTTTTGTCATCCATACATGGATGTACAGATTTTCAGGACTAGAAGTCATATGGATGAAACTATGTGAGTTTGCTCATGGGCCTTCTATTCCATTCCACTCTGTGTCTGTTTGTTGCAGTGTTCATTGTATTATTATTGTTATGTTTCTGTGGTTCTACTCATGTTTCTTTCCATCCTACCTCTCCTGTTCTAACTTAAGCTTTTTTCGTAGACTTCAGGATAAGATTTCAGTCTTTAAAGGCAAGTGTCTTAGCTCCCTTACCAGGAATTCTCCAAAATTGTCACAAAAAGGCAGCAGACATAATTGATTCTAAATAACACTAAAGCTCTGGTGGCTTTCCAGGAAGCCTCCAAACTCAGATTCTACTTAGCCTCCTGGCTTGTTCCACAGCTTTTTGAAGGGCTTAATCCTCTGTAGAACATGGTGTTAAAACAGGAAGCCAAAAAAAAAAAAAAAAAAAAAAGGAGAAAGGAAACAGCAAAAGCTATTCTAAAAGCAGAGCAATAAAAAGAAAAGGGACACAACAAAGTCTTTTCCATGTGTCAAAGGTTTTGGCTGACTTCAGATGCAGAGGCCAAGGCCAGCAGGGTTCCTGATTCCAAGTTACCTATGCAGAGGCACTTGGGGCATCACAGTGGGTGGAGTTGTCATTTGTTTTCAGTCCAGAGCTCTTCAATAAGACTATGCTGTTTTTACTCCTAGAAACACCATTGTTAAAGCATGGTCAACAAGTTCCCTGAGTCTAGTTCTGATGACCATGGACTCTTTTCTGTTGCATCTTCTGTCATTATCCTAGCTTTTTGAATAAAATGACACTAATCCGAGGTGAATTTCAATGTATTTCAGCTTCTTTGTGAATCTAGAATTTTATTACACCAGGAAACACTTTTCCCCAAATTGTACCGAGTTAAATACATTAGAAATAAACTGCCTCTTTTTAGAAGCCCTGAAGTTTGAACCAAGGTGACAAAGGACATCTATACTAGATTTTGATCTTTATCTCCCTGTGTAGTTCACTTGAAACCTGCACGGACCCCCTTCACTGACTGAAGGTGCAATGTGACCAGCTTCTTTGACCTTCTGTCCCTATTATTTTCCCAATGTGATGGACTACATTTTTGAACTTTTAGCAAAAATAAACCCTTCCTTTCTTACATTGTTATTGTTACGTATTTAATCATAGCAATGAGAAAAGTACCCAATATGACAGGTATGGGTTTATATGTGGATACATGTATAAAGCCTAGATTCATTATGAAGACCTGTGTATATGCTATAGATGAATATATATAGAATAAATGTTATTATATAAGCCTGTATATATGCTGTGGATATATATATGCAGCATAAAATTATCATACATATAAACCTGTATTATGTAGTAGGTATATGTGTGGAGCATAGAGTTATTATACTGACCTGTATACGAACTGTGGGTGTGTATATGTAGCATAAAGTTGTTACATAGATCTGTGCATATGCTATTCATGTATATATTCAGCATTGAGTTGTTATATAACTCAATATTAATCAATGTTATATAATATTGAGTTGTGTGTGGTGTGTGTATGTGTGTGTGCATGTGCATATGCATTGTGGCCATTTGTACAGTATAGAGTTATTACATATGCCTGTATACATGCTCAGATAATTACCTTGTCCTATTTTTAGTTAGACTCCTGTCTTATCTAGACACAGTATTGACCTGTCTAGTCAGGATTTTGAAAGAAAAAAAAAAAAAAACCAAAACAAAAACTGCAGCACTTGTCTGAGGACCCTTTACTGTTTACTCTGGTTATCAGACCACTCTTCAGCAAGAGGTTTGCAGTTACTTGGTCATAGTTACTGCTGTCCTGCCACTATTTATAATTTTACACACAGGCTTCTACCCTGTTCCCTACAATAAATCCCTCCCTGCTTGTTCATGTTGTGCTTGGAGCGGAACCCAGTTTCTCTTCCCCTTAGAAGAAGTCTACTGGAGTAAGATGGTTAGTTTGTTTGTTTCTTTGTTTTTGAATGTGGCCTTACTATTTTTTCATAATTCTTTTGGAAGACTTATTTCATTTATTTTATGTATATAATTATACTAAACAAACCAGAAAAAGGTACTGGATCACTTTATAGATAATTGTGAGACACCAAGAGGTTGCTGGGAATTGAAATCCAGACCTCTGATAGTACACTCAGCACTCTAAACTGCAGATTCATTTCCATTGAGATATATATTATAATTTTCTGCCATTAAAGTAAACAAATATGTTTTCTTGGTTTTTAATTGATATTTACTTTATTCTCAGCTGAGTATAAACATTGTCTATGTTTGCTAAATACATAAACTATAATTCCCTTTATTATATTGCTCATATTAAAGTTTTGGTGATTTTATCAGCTTGTATCAATTTAAGGTTTAACCAATCAACCAAACATATTTTGATTTTTACTGTATATACTTTCACTAGGCTATGCTCAATTTTCTTTTCTACACCTAGACTCGCATTCCTTTGTGGGCTCACAACTGTTTCCATTTTCATTTTACTACTATTTATCTCCTTAAATATTTACTGTTTTGATATATTTCCTTAATTTTCAGATTTTATGCCTTCTTCACTGTTTTTTTTCTGACAAAGAAGGAAAATCTTAGAATCATGTAATCTCAAGACATGAGTTGTTCTTACTTTAATAAATTTCTTTAAAAAGTACTTTGTGATGCAAATAAAATTTTTCAGTGTGCATGATTTCAGAGTTTGCATATTTTTTTCAGTTTCACAGAATAGGTATGCATGTAGAGAGCAATAGTGTCCTAGATTCTAGCTATTGGTGTTAATAGTAATGGTGATGCTATCCACATTCCTTTAAAATTAGATTTGAGACAGTGATGCAAAACACCGTGGCAGTGACATAATACTTTAAGAGACTAGAACATTTGCTGGGCACCAAAATTAGAGTTAGACAGGTTGAGGTCACTGTAAACTTATGATTTCTACCCTTCTTTATACTCAGCCTGCTGTTTAGCCTACTTTTAAGAGTACAATGAAAAGATCTAACTTACTTCCTTTGAATTTACCATGTAAGCAGTTTTTATAAACTAAGCTAATGCATGTTTTGATCGTATCTTATGTTCTCTTCCACAGCACTGACGTAAAAATAACATATGAGAGTGTGTGTGTGTGTGTGTGTGTGTGTGTGTGTGTGTGTGTGTGTGTTTTATGATAGTCATCTGTTGGAAAGCAGTATTATAAAATGGATAACCAAAATAGATGTTGGATAAAACAAAGGGCTTGATAACATAGGTTTGTTATCTGGGTCAGTTGGACTCAGTGATTCAATCCATAATAAAATATTTTTAAAGATTTTTGCAAACTATCCCTTACTTCTTCTCACTGTAATGTTGTCTATGTAATTCTGGAAAGGAGAAAAGAAAGCCTTCTGTTAGCAGCACACACAAATGTACAGGCACAGAGCCAGGGACAGACATATGCACAGGATAGTATTCAGGTAAACAAAGATTCAGAAAGCTACATTGTTGCTGTTGTTGTTGATGTTGCTCTTGTTATTTTTATTTTCATTATTATTTTATTACTATATTTACAAACTTGCTGTGCTCTGCAGCTTTTAGACATTCTTAGCTCCCAAGATGGCCACATGAACAGCCACTAGCTGAGAGGATTATTCTTCCTTAACATCACTCTCTCTGTTTTGCATAGGACCAGACCAGAACATTGAGATATATAATGTCTGGATTCAAGAAACATAATCACATGACCATTCTTTCAGTATCAACTTATTCCTGATAGCACAAGCAGGTGCATCTCTTTTTCAACCTCATTCTTCCTTTTGTCTAGTCCTTCAGGTTTCTCTTGGTATGAGTAAGTGGTAATTTCTCCTATGTTACTTTTGATGCTACCCACATCATCAGTTTGCTTTTCCTCTTGAAGCCATATAATTCAGAACACAGCTCAGATAGTGTGAATAAGCATTCAGTGTTTATGTTTTAGCAGAGCCAAGAAAGTAAAGCAGAAAGTAATCTATACAGTATATAAAGTTGCCCCACAGAGCAGCATGCAAGTTGCTATCTCTAATATATGGACTTACTGGTCTCAGTCTACTATTCTACTATTTTTCCTTTTTTTTTTTTTTTTTTTTGGATCACTGGACTGTTTTTCTTCCTTATATAGGCAGAGGATATCTTAAAGCCATTCTTTCCAACAATTCAGCCATTCTTACACACAATTAAGTCTATTACATTTTTACATATTAGATGAAGAAATGTACATACAGGTGAAACTTCCCACAAAGTTGTGTCATATACTGAGAATAAGGGCAATGATAATTCATCAAAGAAAGACTCCCAGGAACCAGTAGAAGGTAACCTCATTATTTATCCAGTCTCACATTCCTTCTAGTTAGTCAGAGCCCTCATGGACATTTTCCTCAGGGTTCCTAACTCCCCTTAAAAATTCAAATCAATACAAAACAAAACAAAACAAAACAAAAAAAACACAACTTTTAATTGTTTTTTTTTGAGTTTATATGTTGTTCTGGTGCCTGTGAATGTGTACATGTATGTGTGTGCAGTGTGAGTGTGTGTGTGTGTGTGTGTGTGTGTGTGTGTTGATGTCCATGGAGGCCAGAAGAAGGTTTGCTATGCCCTAGAGCTAGATTTGAAAGTGATTGCAAGCCAATAAACATTGAGAATAGGGAATCTTAATTTCTGAGCCATCTCTCCAGGTCCCATTTCCTCATTTTTTTGACCTTTACATTAATTCTAAATGTCACACTAGCCATGACAACTGGTGGTAGTCAAGGGGAAAAGTATGAGAAACAAAGGATGTATAAAGGGAGGAATGGAGAGAGATGGCCAACAAGAGGTGTAGGGAAGGATCAAGGAGAAAGTTAGAGGGGAGATGTGCAACAGAACTTTCCATAATATCACTTAGTCACAGGTAGTTATGAAAATCTAATGAGACAAGTGCTTAGCCAAACAAGCAAAACGAGATGCCCTCAGATAGCTACAAATGTACAGAAACCTTGGGGCTTTGGAGCCCACAAGCTGTATTCCTTTCCCCCAAGAAGAAAGACTTATATGGCTACCCAAGATTCCTTCTCTCCCCTAGTAATCTGTCATATTAAGGCTCCTACAGATGGTTCACCAATGCAAAAGGAGGCTTTATTGCCTGTGATCCCTGCATTAGCACCTTCATGCTATTTTTATTCTCATGAATAATTTAGTGTTCATAGTAATGTTTTAGTAACACAATTATGAATGTCATTTGTTTCCTTTTTATTTCAAGGAAAAATGATATCCAAATACTTGCATTGTCCAAAGATTACAAGTTGAATTTTTTAGGGTGTGGGGTGGAGTTTTCAGGTATTGGAAATGAAAGGATTTGTTCAATTTGTCACTGAGATACCTTTTCAAAGTAAAAGGCATGTGTCTGAAAAATTGCCATGGAGTGCTTTGTCTTAACCAACTTAGGGCCATTACTCAGGCTGTTAATGCAGATCTGTTGGGTAACAAGGTGCCAAGTCACATGACAATTTCTGGATCATTTTCCTCTTGAAACAATGGAAAGTGTCAGGTGAGGCTGCAGTGTTGGAAGCATACTATCTGCTCTTAGGTTAAGTCCTGTTGTCTACTCACTGCAGAGAGGTACTTGGGTTGCTTCTGCCCACAGTTCTATGGGAACACAAAAGTATACCACTGGCTTGTCCAAGAGTCTTTGTGACCATGTGCAAAAATGTAACTAAGGGCTCTCCAAAGTGACTTTCCTAAGAGAAAAAAATTCCCTAAAGTAGGTAAGAAAGAATTCTTTGGAGTTACTGAATGAGGGATCTGTTGAATGCTTCCTGTCATCAGCTCTACCTAAACCTTTTTTTTTTCTTTTATTGGATGTTTTTTATGTACATTTCATTTTTATTTTAATTTTTATGTACAAGTATCTGCTAACATGGGTTCCTTCAGATATCCTCAGGAGTGGTAAAAGTGGGTCACATTGTGCTGCTCTTGTGTGTTTTTTGACACTATTGAAAATATTTGATAGTTTCAGGAACATACTCTCTACCTATCACCTGCTCTTCTGTAGCTATACACTACAGAAAAAGAAGAAGGCAACTTCCATCAAAGTAAAAAATGTTGGGCAAAGCAGATGTAATGTAGATCAGTTTTCAATGCAATGGAGGATCTCTGTTAGAAGGAAATGCTCTTTGGTTGTTTAAATACCTATGGCACTCATAGACTCATGTATTTGAATACTTGACCCATAGTGAGTGGCACTTTTAGGAGGTGCAGCCTTCTTTGAGTTTGCTTGGCTCCTTTGGAGGGAGTCTGTCACTGTGCGAACAGGCTTTGAGGATTCCTATGCTCAAGCATGGCACAGAGTCTCCTTCTGCTGCCTGAGGATCAAGATATAAAATTCTCATTTTCCTGGAACTCTGCCATGTGACCTGTTATAATAAGAATGGACCAATCTTTGAAACTGTAAGACAGTCCCAATTAAATGTTTCTCTTTATAAGAGGTGCCATGGTCATGGTGTCTCTTCACAGAAATAAAACCCTAGGATTTGATCTCAAAGGCCTAATCTTTAATGTATGGGATGGAACTTAGAGCTTCAGACATAGGCTATGGGAGGCAATTGCTTCACTACTCATTCTCAGCTCAAGATCATCTTCTCCTCCCCATCTCCTTTTCCTTATTCCCTTTCTCCTCCTCAGTTTCCCCCTTTCCTTCTTTATTTATATCTGATTCCTCTTCTCATCTTACAATTTTTTTGACAGTGCTGGACCAAGAACCTTTGACATACTAAACCAGTGCTGCACCACTGATCTACAACTGAAGCATTCAACATCTAATTCTTGAAAGAAGTATAGAGCTTTAGGGTTTATGGGATGCATCACCAGGGATGATGTAACACATGTGGATTTGTCTGTTAGGTTACTTATTTGCCTGGTGCTCTAGTTATAGTTTCTAGCCTTTTAAATGTGTGTGCATGCATAACTTAACATGTCCATGTTGGCACATGTGTGCATGCATAACTGAACATGTCCTTGTATGTGTAAGACAGAGGACAGTCACAGTCATTCCTTCTGTGACTACCTTGGTTTTTGAGACAAGGTCTCACTTTTACTTGTAAGTCAATTTCTTCAGATAGGTTAATTGATCAGAAGGTATTGTTTTTACTTCTCCTGTGCTGATATTGAGTACATCCCACCAGGTCTTCCAATATCTTGGATGTTCTGGGGTTTGAATACAGGTACCCATAATTTCCTCATGCCTTTGTGGCATGCAACACTTTTTTAATTGTATCATTTTCCAGCTCTAAATGCATATATTTTGTGTAGTCTATTTAAGCTCCTTTTTTAATAAAAGCCTTATGAAAATTATATGTATGTATGTTTGTATGTATGTATGTATTATGTATGTATACATGCACGTATATATGTATGTATACATGTGTCCTAGGTGCTTATGGAGGCCCAAGATGTCAGAATCCCCTGGAATGGAATTATAGGTAGCTGTGAAGCATCTGACATAAGTGTTAGGAACAGAACTCAGGTCCTCAGCAAGATTAATACATACTGTTAAGCATTAGGCTGTTTCTCCAAACCCATGTCATTTTTTTAGTGCAGCATCTCTCACAGGAACTGTGTGGACATCTGTAATATAAGCAATAGACATGAGGACCTCAGGCAATGCCCTTTAGAGAATGACTAAGGGTGAGTAAGGCCTACGCTATTTTTGTTCTTCAAATTCCCTCAGATTGGACGCCAAAATGTTGATATGGGTACAAAAAAATGATGCCAGTTCAGCTCATTTCCATGAGTTCTTTCTTTTTCTTTTCTTTTTTTTTTTTTTTCCCTTTGGTTCTTTTTTTTTTTTTTTCGGAGCTGGGGACCGAAAACCCAGGGCCTTGCGCTTCCTAGCCAAGCACTCTGCCACTGAGCTAAATCCCCAACCCCCATGAATTCTTTCTATAGTGTCCTCAAGTACCCTATTAACAGCTGACTAGAAAAAGTTTAGCACTGGATGGAGCGGTGCAAACCTTTAGTCTCAGCACTTAGAAATCAGGGACAAACTGATATATCTGAGTTCTAGGCAATCTAATTTGTATAAAGAGTTTGAAGGCAGCCAGCTTGGACATAATTAAAAATTAAGGGGCATAGCCAGATGAGAGCTCTAGATTACTCTGAAATGACTACACAGTGCAACTCTGTGTGATGGTTAATATAACCATTAAGGTGATGAGATCTAGAATGACCTTGTAAGCAAATACCTTGTAACACCATGTTGCAATTCTAGCTAGGATTAGTTGAGGTATGTAAACTGACCCTCAATCTGAGTCAAAAATTCCTGGAATAACCCTCCCTTTCTTAAACTCCAGCTGTCAGGTATCTTGTCACAGCAATGACACAACTTGTCTCAAAACATCTAGTGGTGAATTTCTACTATGCCCAAGGCCTTGAAGTGTGTGTGTGTGTGTGTGTGTGTGTGTGTGTGTGTGTGTGTGTCTGTGTGTCTGTGTGTATCTGTGTGTGTGTGTCTGTGTGTGTTTGGCCTGAGTTCATTTTATTTATCAGGTATAATCTTCTCTACCTTTTGAGACAGGGTTTTTTCATGTCCTGTAACTCCCTCTTTCTGCTAGTCTTCCTGGTCAGTAAACTTTGGGGATCGTCTTACCTCTGTTCCCCAAATCTATATATGCCCTAACTGGCTTTTTCTTGGATCTTAGCATTCTAACTCAGGTCCTAATGCTTGTAGGGTAAACACTTTGCTATCTGAGTTATCTCCTCAGCCTCAAGGTCTCTTTATTAGTTACCTTTTATATTTTTGTGATCAAATATCTCAAAAAAAAAAAAAGAACAAAATGATAGCATTGTCTATGTGGGGTTATTGTTTAAGAAGATTCAATCCACTGTTCGTTGATCCCATAGGTGAGGCACAACAGAGGAGGACTATTCATATCCTTCAAATCTGAGTAAGGAGTAAGGAGCAGGGAAGTGAAATGCAGGCCTTGTAAGAGCTTCTTCCTTTTCTCTTTTCATTGTACCTAGTCTCGTAGCACATAGGATGGTGCTGCCTGCATTCCCAGCACATCTTTCTCTGTTGGTTAATTCTCTCAGCAGATGTCCTCATGCATAAATCTCTCCAGCCTCCTTGGGGACTCTAAGTTCAGTCAAATACTAGTGAAAGTTAAACATTACATTATAGATTCTTGTACTGCTAAATGAGTGTAAATTGTGATATTTATTCCATAGAAACTGGCAAATTTACAGATCGGGGTGATTTCTACTATCATAACTTAGAAGACAAAGTGAAACCACTGGGACCCTTCATCTGTTCTTTCCAATGTCCACCTTGCCTTTATTTGCTTTTCACCAAAGGGGTAGGGAATAACTTGTCTTCTCTCTCTGGTCTCAAAAGCTCACTTCAAAAAATTACTATGCCACCACTGCTGGGGTACATTGTGTGAATGTGTGTCTCTGCATATCTCATTGTTTATTTTTTTTACTTGCAGAGGGCTAAATGTGAACAGGATTTTGGTATTGTTATTTCTATATCCTATCACTGGTCTTATAATTGGTAAATATTTACTTTTCCTCACCTACCTAAGGAAATCAAGAATTATACCTGATTTGCTGTCATAAAGGTCTAGCCACCGACAACTGGGCTGGAAGTGGAGCAGTAGTATTCTGGTCAAAGAGAGGGAGGCTTGGAAAAGAAATGCGTTGGTGGATATTCACCAGCAGATATGAAGGTGGACGATTTACCAGAGTAGCTGGGTGACTTCCCTAGCTCAGAGGCTCAAGCTTTTAAATATTTTTATATTTGGAAGGTTTGAGGTCTACTATGCATCACTGTGCAGAACTTTGCATCATTTGCAGGGATGTTCTGAGAACATTGTTTTGAAAGGTTAATGAAATAATATTACTTTCTGTACATGATGTAAAAAAATGCATACTTCATAGACTCTTCTGAAATGGCTATTAGAAATGTAGGTGTTTGCTCAGGGACAAGGCCATGAATTCACATGATTCCTACCCTGAACCCATTTGATTTCTAGAAGTGATTAGCAGCAGTTTATGATTAATTACTTTTCTTGTTTTTGTGACAAAATGCCTGAGAAGACGCAAGTTAAGAGACCCAGGTTTGGGCAGAGGCAAGGCAGTCCTAAAACAGGAATATGTTGTCTTTTGCAGCACGGTATTAACCAGAGTGATGATTCCAAAGTTTGGGTAATACCATATTAAGCTTATGATAAAGCTGAACTTCCTTTAAGAGTGCTCTAAAGAATGGGTACATTTGTGAAACCAGATAAAATAAAAGACATAACTATAAGAAAATCTTCTAAGAAAACTAAAAACCCAAATAAGCTACAGCTTCCTGGAAAAAGTAGAAAGTTGTAGATAAATGTTCTTCGGTGTGCTCAAAAGGCAGGGGTATTTATGGAATTAATATTATTTCAGTTGATTTTATAAGAGAAGCTCTGTTCTGGCTTATACTAGATATGGATACAGAGCAGAGCAAAATCTGTCTGACTACCTTCCTGAAGCTGTGAAGTAGCTACTAATACAGAAGGGAACACTTAGGAAAATGAAAATAAAAGCAAACTCCTTCCAGTAATCCTAAAATTAAACCAGAAGTTAAAAGCTACTCAATAGAAATCATTTCCTCTTCCACCACTCACAAAGTCAGGGTCAGTGTTGGGAAAAGAAAATCCACATATAAAATTCAATGGCTCATCATGACCACAACTTCCACAATACCTTTTTTTCATGTTGGCTGTCTCTAGTCTCTTTTGGATCACCTAAATATCCTCCACTACATGTCACATCTCCAGATTGTATGGTTGCTGCTGATGTACCTGGAAGTACATTAATCTCTTGGTTCATGAGTAGCTATTGTAGTGACTTTTACCTGTATTTCAGACAGGAAAAAATAAAGGAAAATACTAACATATAAATTAAGCAGTTAAGCTGGTCGATTAGCATTTTTTTCGATATAAAAAGAAGTGTCATTGTCATCTTTGTGGACACTTAGTTTACTGGTTCATTACCAGTGGTTTCCTGTCCTGGGATTCCATGACTAAATAGCCTGTGGAGTATAATGACTTTGTTGAACCAAATGGTGGAAATGTGACTGCACAGAAATCAATCTGCAAAAATTTTGACTAAGCACAATCACAGAATTCTAACTTTCTCAGTATCTCAATCATGTTTTAATGCTTAAAAAAAAGTCCTTTCGGTGGAAAAAGAAAAATAATTGACTTAAGGAAGAGTTTATTTTGCATCACAGTTTGCAGGCCTAGGCCAGTACGGTGGAGAATCATGGCCAGGAACATGAAGCAGTTGCTCACATGTACCTGCAGTCAGGAAGCAGAAGGAGATAAACACTGGTGCTGAATTCACTTTCTCCTTTTTATTCAGCTCAGGATCCCAACCTACTGAGTGCTACCACCTGTGTGCAGGAGTGCCCCTGCCCGCAGGGGCTTTGTAATTTACAGGAACCAAGGGGGATTTAAATCTGAGGAGGAATGTGCAAGAAAGAAGAGTGAGACCAAGTAGTGTCCTTGTCAAGGTCTGTTTATTGAGAGGAATGTACAGCATTTAAAGCTCTGAAGCAGGAATTGAAGCAGGAACTGAAGCTTAGGGCAGGGGGGAGTACTGGGAAGTGCCCAAGGACATGAGGTGAATCATTAAACTGCAAGATAGTCTCCTTAGACAATGAGGCAAAAGTCTTCCGGGGACAAGTTCTTTGAAAAGGTTAAGCCTTTCTCAGGAATCTGCTCAGGGTAGGGCTCTAGCTTTTGCTTAGTCCGGATGTCCCATCCCTGACCTCTCCGCCTTTCTTAAACTATCGGTGGGAGGAAGTTCTGGGGTACATGCATCCACAACCAGCACCTAGTAGGTGAAGCCCCGTGTCTTAGACTACACAGGTTGCCCCCACATCTGGCACTCTCACTTAAGTTCCATTATTTCTGCCAGGGTGAAAGTAGTGGTCTGAGATAGACCAGAAGTGACTCACAGAGTACCCAGCTCGGCTATGGTGAACAACTCTTGCAGTTAGAACTGCACCGCATTGGCTAGGAACGATCTTATGCTTTAACACACCATTCTGGGCTATACCTGTGTGTTTTGTGAGAGTGGGCGACCCAGATCATGGACCCGTGCTAATCCCGTCATAGGGTCACTTCACAGCGGTGAGGTGTGTGCCTGATATGTGGCATCATAATATTCCCGTCATTGACACTTCCACCAGCAACTGATTTTCCAGCCTGAGTTATAGGCTGTATTTAGGGTTGACAAGTTGAGGCCAGCTGTGGGAGACCCAAGGGGAGTATCACACTCCCCGGTTGTCTCAGCCTCCGCACAATGGAGGCAGTGGTAATGGACTGAGACCTGCTTGGTAGCTATATCTACCTGGACCGTGATAAAATCAGTTAACTTTCTAAGCACCCATGGGCCAAAGGAGAAAAGTAGCAGGTCCTATAAAGGGAGCCAGGATACTGTGTAGAAGAGTGGTGAGCAGGGGAGAGGGAGAAAACCAATTTTTATACCAGGCTTCATTCTTTTCTTTCTCTTTGTCTCTTTTGTAGACTTTCTCTAACTTTTTGTAGGCTGTTTTCTACTAATCCTGTCTTATCAGCATAAAAGCAACATTCCTCCTTGAGGGCTGCACAGAGCCCTCCCTGTTGGAGAAAGAGAAGATCTAATCCCCTTCTATTTTGTAGAACAACCTCAGCCAAGGAAGCAACTGAATCTTTAAGATAGGTTATTCCTTGTTGAAGCTCACTGATGTCCCTGTCTATGGCGACACTGAGCTGATGATAACTCTGTTGGGAGGTGATCAGAGAGGCAACCCCGGTTCCTGCCCCATAGCTGACAGACTTAGGAGTACTGTCAGAGTCACAATGGTGATGGGTTCTCTCTTCCTTCGCGTGGAGGTGCCTCTTTCCCAGAACTGCAGGAACTTAAAGGAGTCATGAATAGTTAATCATGGAAAAAGGAGGAAAAGGTCACAATAATCTTTTTCTGTTAAAAAGGTAGATGTTACCACAAAAGGTGTTAAGCCTGCCAAGCAGGCAAAATAAGTGCCTTTAGGGGCAGCAATGTAGTTGGTCTACAAGGTAACCACCAATCTTATTGCAAGTAAGTGTCAGGGGGGAGAGTGGAATCATATGGGGTCCTAATAGACAGAGGCCAATTCCAGAGACCTGTGAGAGAGTTATTGTTGGTTCAGAATTTGCTGACCAGTGTAGGGAATGGGTCTCATTAGTAAAGGTTCCCAAAGGTTGCTAGTCCCTCGTAAAAGGGAGGGGAGGAGTGATAACAGATCCAGCAATCATCTGGGGATATAGTAGAATTAATATTGGCAAGGGCTGGTAAGGAGCTATTAAGCATTTGTATGAGCATATTAACAGTAGAGGGGAGGTATCAGGGAATGCGGGTTGATAAAGAGTGGAAGGAAATGGTGAATTGTTGGGTTGAAGTGTAGCTTGTAGAGAATCTCTCGAATGTGACCCAAACTTGGGTGCAGGTTGTAAGTTAGTATTGGGCCCTATGGCCACTGGTGGTGTTTGTGGCTGGGTTTTAGGCAATTTAATTTTTAGGGTGAGGCCAAAGTCTCTATATTGTTTATATAAGCGAAGTGCCCACTTGAAACCTCGCTGTTCCCAATTTATCTTTTTCCCTGTTTCTGTAAAAGAGATCTGGATAGGATTACACCACCTGTTCAGGTCCAAGTCAGCGGAGCATATACTATTAAGGGGTTTTTGGCCTGGAATGGTGACCCGGGCATTGGGTGAGAGACCCCGGCTTAGCAACAGTAACGCCATTTTACAAGGCTGTACTTAGATGACTGGTTCAGGGAAGGGTCAGAACACTGAGAACACGGCGGCTGCCAAACAGGATGTTTGTAGTTGGGTGCCTGACAACAAAAGGGAGAAATGAAAAGCCCCAGGAGAGTTCCCACACCCTAGTGGAGGGCCGAGTCAGCCGTTATGTTCCAGGAAGGTGGCCAGGGAACTTGCCCCAGGGCTGAACTTTCGCCTCATTAGAATCCACCAATTATGTCCTGTAACCATGCATCTGCTTCTGTATGCTTGCTTCTGCTCCCAGAACCCTATAAAAAACCCGTCCCTGGTTCCGTGGGGCGTGCCAGTCCCCCGAGTTGACTGAAGTGCCCACAGGTGCCTGTGTATCCTGATAATATACCTTCTTGCTGATTGCATCCAGTGGTCTCAGTCTGGTCAATGGGCCTGAGGGTCTCCTTCCTGAGGGAAAGTTCTCTCTGAGAACTTTTCATGGGGAATTTTCTTTTAGCTGTGGTATAATCCCAGGAAGAGCTGGGTTTCCAGTTCAGTGTCTCCAATGGTCTCACAGCCCCAGGAGGCACAGTAAAAATCAGTTTCATACCCAGAGCCTCTGGCCTTTGTACGATCTCTGTGGCTAGCAGGGCATAAATAAATTCCCCCAGTTTGAAGGGCCAATGTGGCTCTTCTGAGTGTATTACTGCAACCCAGGCCAGTACTGGGGTCTGCCAGTTCCAGGGCTTTTTCTTGGGGGGCAAAGATGTCAGGTGTACCCAAATCAAGGTGAGCTCCTAGGGCTAATTTGCAAAGATCAACCTCAAGATTGGATCAGGGAAATTGTGCAGCGGTGGTGGAGTTGGCAGACACCATATCTCTGGTGCCATTAAGAATCACCCAGGTGTAGTTGAAGATCTTGTGAGGTGATGTAGCAAGGGCAGACATGATGATGAAAGACCCTCCCCCCCTTAAAAGGAAAATTATACGAGCTTAAGGTCCACAACTATAAAAGTAAAAAGTGAGTCTTAAGATTCACAGACTCAGAGCTAAAACAGGCCCGGGCGAGCCCAGGCACACCCAGGCCCTATGGGGCCTGCCCCGCCGTTCAGACTAACAGATCATAAAGATAAGGAAAAAGGAATGCAGGAACCAGCCCGAGTTATCAGTGCTGACTCATAGGCCATCTGGCAGGAAGGGATAAGCCTGTAGACCCTGACATTCCGGACGCCCCAGGCTGCACATACTCTTTTGCTGCGTAACCATGCATCCGCGCCTCATTTAAATCCACCAATCACGTCCCTGTAACCATGCATCTGCTTCTGTATGCCTGCTTCTGCTACCCAGAGCCCTATAAAAACCCGTCCCCGGTCTTGCTTGGCGCGCAAGTTCTTCCAAGCTGACTGAGACGGCCGCAGGTACCTGTGTATCCGGACAATAAACCCTCTTGCTGATTGCATCCGGTGGTCTCTGCCTGGTCATTCGGCTTGGGTATCTCCTTCCCGAAGGAAGATTCTCTCTGAGGGTCTTTCATCTGGGGGCTCGTCCGGGATCTGGATATCCTCCGCCCAGAGATCACTGACTACCCACCGGGAGGTAAGCCGGCCGGCGTCTGTCTTGTTTGGTCTTGACTTGTCCTGCCTTGTCCTTTCTTGTCCTGTAAGCGCTCAGCCAGTTGACTCAGATCTGGGATGTTTTGAGGCGAGATCCGGATCCACGGCTCCTCCGTCTGACTCTTTGCTTTCAGAGAGGATCCGGGCCCTTTGAATCATAAATGCAGGCTGATCCAAGTCCCCAAATGAGGAACGGATCAGGGCCATACCATTGTGATGTTAACGGGTCCTTCCATGGGACTCGTTCATAATCATAAGAAGTATAGGGGTGCCACGGGCGGTATGCTGCAGTTTTTCTATCTTTGTCCATGACATTGTAGTTAAGGACAAAGAGTGCATTATTTATTAAATTTTTGTGATTACCGGGGAGGGGAAATAATATTCCCCCATGTGACTGTAATTTACGGATCATATTTTTAAGGGTTTGATGAGCTCTTTCAACTATAACCTGTCCCTGAGGATTATAAGGAATGCTTGTGATATGTTTAATGCCAAATTAGGAGCAAAAGTTTTTAAAACTAGAGTTAATATATCTAGGTCCATTATCTGTTTTAATAAATTTAGGTTGTGGGAGCATTACCATGCAGGCCAGAACATGACTGATAACGTGCTTGGTGGCCTCTCCTGCCTGCAGGGATGCAAAAAGAAAACCTCTAAAGGTATCTATAGTAACATGAACATATTTTAACTTTCCAAAGGAGGAGATATGGGTAACATCCATCTGTCAAAGTTCTCTGTGTACCAATCCACGGGGGTTGACGCCCTGCTGAGGGTCAGGTAGCAAGGTTACACAGCGTTTGCAATTACGAACTATCTGGCAGGCCAGTTCTCGGGTGATCTTACACTTAATCCTAAGGATGTGTACATTAAGATGGTGTAGATCATGTGCCTGTTGGCCCAAGTTCAAAGTGGTTATAGAAGCCTCCTAGGCCAAGGCAACAAGTCGGGTGATGCGATCTACGGCATCGTTGCCCTCGGCCAGGGGGCCCAGCAGGCCTGAATATGCTCAGACATGCCCCCATAAAAGGGGTGAAAGCACTTATGAATAAGCTTTTGTAGAGTGGCAAACAAAGGAGCGGCATTGGTGGTGGGTCGAATATAAGGTATCTTCTCCAGCAAGGGAATGGAAAAGGCAAAATAAAAGCTATCTGTGTACAAGTTAAAGGGTGATCTGGGTAGGGTCTCAAATACTGCAAGGACAGCTCAGAGCTTTACCAGCTGTGTGGAGTCCGAGGGAGCGGATATTTGATGTACCTTGCCATTAATGGAAAAGGCGGCCTTGCCATTACAGGAACCATTGGTAAAAAAAAAAAGGTGGACCCTGGGCAGGGGGCGAGTGCGAGTAACTTTTGGGAAAATAACAGGAACAGAAAGCTTACCAAAAACCTGAATTAATCTATCTGGAGGATAATGATTATCTATCTTACCCTGAAAAGCAACACAGCTGATTGCCCATTCGTCCATGTGTTGACCAAGCCAGGCGGCCTGAGGTGGGCTATAGGGAAGAATCATGACATCTGGATCTTTACCAAACAATTTATGTGACTGTTCTCTCCCAAGATGTATAATCTGTGCCACCAATAAGGGGTAGGTCGGCAGGGCCTTGTTACGAGAGGCAGGCAAATGTACCCAATAGAGAGGACATCCTTGGCAGAGAACTGCAGTAGGGGCAAGGGATGTGGAGAGGAGTATAAAAAGTAATGAATGATGGGGGAAAATAATCAATTTTTTGGTTACCAATAGCTTCCTTGACCAAGGAGAGGGCCACAGAGGCCTCAGGTGTAAGGCAACGAGGTGAGGTGGGATCAGAGTCACCTTGGAGGATATCAAAAAGGAGCTTAAGCTGTCCAGTGGTGAGCTGTAAGTAAGAGCAAAGCCAAGTAATGTCTCCATGGCCGATTCCTTGCAAATGTGTGAGTGAAGAGTGAAGAGGCCAAGATGAGGGCCAGTGATCTTTAGATATGACAGTAGCATCAACCCCAGTATCAACAATGCCCCGAAACCATCGGTTGTCTAGTTTAAGTTTAAGAGAAGGCCTTTCATTGGTAATTGTCTGGACCCAAAAAGAATTTGAAGAGCCAGGTTGGGTAGCACCGCGGCAGTCCTGGAGAGATGGGTAGCGCTGGTCTAAGGACATGGGGGGAGCCTGGGCAACATTTATCCCTCCTTTAAGGTCAAAGGGGCAAAGGTGGTGGGAGCCAGTACTCGCATTTCTCCGGTTTAGTCGTTATCGACCACCTTGGGGTGTATGACGACCCCCTGCAGGGCAGAGGAGGCTCATCCCATGATCAGGAAAAAGGTATTAGGAGGTGGGGGAGAGGGGTGAACATTCATGTAGGAACAATTTGTGTGTCTTCCGGCCTCAGTACTGTGCTTTCTGAGTTAGCTCTGAGGAAGCGAGGGGAGTACTTGGCCCTGGGGCAGGTATGTGAGAGGCCAAGGAGGTGGGCTCGAAGTGAATTGTTCTCGCCCCCCCTCCCCGAGGAGGGCCCCTCCACCCGTTTCCCTGAAGGGGCGGGAGGGGATTACCAGAAAGGTCCATTTTGGAGTGACATAGATTATCCCAATGTTTTCCTTTATTAAAGCAAGGACATTGTGTGGCCGGCAGGGGACCAGGGAGGTGGAGAGCCTGTATCATATTCAAAGCGTCTCTCATTCTCTGGTCCATCCTCTGAATCAATGGGCATTATCTAGCAAAATGTCCTGGCTGACCACATTTAAAACAATTTTAATGGGAGGTTGGGCCTTTACCTACTTGGAGAGCCGCTCTGATAGCCAAATTGATGCTCTGGGTAACCTTATGGGAAAACATATCAACATCGGTGCAAATCCTGACCAAATCATGAAGCGCTTTATTTTTTGTTTGTCCCTTAAGGATGGACTAGCAAGCCGAATTAGCATTTTCATAAGCAATTTGTTTAAGGAGATTATTTTCCTCTTCTCCGGGACCCAAAACCCTTTCTGCAACCTCCTGCAATCTAGCAACAAATTCACTAAACGGTACTTGAGGGCCCTGGATGACTTTAGTAAGGGGAGTTTTAAGGGTCCCTTTGGAGGGTTAGCCTTTCAGGCCCCCAGGGCAGCCTCTTTAACTTGAGCCAAGAGGCTTATAGGTAGCCTGAGCTGACGGCCCTCTGAAAGGTATTTTCCTTGTCCAATAAGTTTGTCTAAGGTCCAAGCTGCCTCTGGAGCCTGGGGATCTTTCTGATTCCTTCCCGTTTGCATCTGGCAGCGGTCAAAAAAGTCAGCTTTCCATGACAAAAACTGTCCGAGAGAGAGAGAGAGAGAGAGAGAGAGAGAGAGAGAGAGAGAGAGAGAGAGAGAGAGAGAGAGAGAGAACTGCCTGAGTTGCTCTGAACCATTCTCCGGGGGTGAGGTGTCCACCTCCTGAGAGGGCTTCAAGCATGGATTTTGTAAAATGGGGATTAGGGTCATAGGTCCTAACAGCATTATTAAGTTCCTTAAGGGGCTAACATCTGGTCCTTCAATAATGAACCAAGGACAAACTTCAGATATAAAGATAAAAAAAATTAACAAGATCATTTTTCTTAACTCTAACTCCCCTTTCCCTGAGGGAAGCCTTCAAGTACTTTACAAAGACCACTTCCTTATAGAGCTTTTGGCCCATTCCTAATGAGACAGAAGTCCTTCTTACCTGTTCGGGACTTTCTCTCGTGACTGGCAAGAGCGAGGGTTCTACGAGCGGTGACACAGTGCGTTCACTTCCGACTCGAGTCAATCCACAGTGTCGGTCCACTTGGTTCCCTGGCCCGGGTCACAAAATCACCTTCTGTCCGGAGAGGATCTGAGCCTGGGTCCCTGTTCAGGCACCTGCCCGCAGGGGCTTTGTAATTTACAGAAACTGAGGGGGATTCAAACCTGAGGAGGAATGGGCGAGAAAGAGGAGCGAGACCAAACAGTGTCCTTGTCAAGGTCTGTTTATTGAGAGGAATGTACAGCATTTAAAGCTCTGAAGCAGGAATTGAAGCAGGAACTGAAGCTTAGGGCAGGGGGGAGTACTGGGAAGTGCCCAAGGACATGAGGTGAATCATTAAACTGCAAGATAGTATCCTTAGACAATGAGGCAACAGTCTTCCAGGGACAAGGTGTTTGAAAAAGTCAAGCCCTTCTCAGGAATCTGCTCAGGGCAGGGCTCTAGCTTTTGCTTAGTCCGGATGTCTGGTCCTCGACACAGGAGTTCTTTTGATTTCAGTTAAACCAGTCTACAAACTCCCTCACAGATGTGCTCAGAGCTGAGTTTTCGTTGTAATTCTGGATGCCATTAAGCCAACAGGAATGACCTCACCATATCTGAGATGTGGAGTGTGCTGCGTCATTGCTGTACAAAGTCTTTATTTAACCTGGTGATGCTTGCTTTCCCTCCCTGGGAAATGATTCACACTGGACATGGAGATGTGGATTAGCAATTTAGAGGTTTTTTTTTTTTTTTTTTGCAGTAGATCTGAGTTTGGTAACCTGACTCACATGAGGTGGCTTTCAAACATCTGTAACTCCAAAGCCAGGGTATCCAATGATCTCTGTTGTTCCCTAGAGGCACTTGTAGTCAGGTACAAAAATACAACTAAAAATAAAGTAATATCTTTAGAAACTGCTTTCTCTGGTTTTGTGGTCTCTGATGATGGCTTATGTAAGACTGTTACTGTGTTAATGAAGAAGGGAGTTTTGAGAAGCAATTCAGTAAGAAAGCCACACATGGCTCAGGTGACAGGTTGCCTTTGGAAGTAAAAAATTAAAGAGAAACACTAATTGCATAATTTTATTTATAGATTTTTACACATATGATATTGTGACTTGTAGGAAGAGATCCATTATTTTAACTTAATGATCATTACCAATCTTCTCTGTTTGCCTCATTTAGTTTATTGAAGCATTAAGAATAAATTACAACCACTGTGACATTTCAACCCTAAATAATTAAGCAAAAATCTCCAATATATTATCTAATGTATCTAACAGGAGTTCATAGTAATATCATTAAAATTAGCATCAAAATATTTTACTAACATTCAAACTTGGTTTGGAGAAACCCTTTTCACTATATTTATTTCATTGCATATGGGTTTGTTTTGTGTGTATGGGTGTGTGTGTGTGTTTGTGTCTGTGTGTGTGTGTGTGTGTGTGTGTGTGTGTGTGTTTGTGTTGAAGTGTGTGTGGGAATACATGTACAGTTCAATGTTTGATGTCAGGTGTCCTACTCAATAATAATCATTACTATTTAATTAAAGATTATTGCTATTATCATTGTGTTTGTTTGTTTGTGGTGTGTGTGTGTGTGTGTGTGTGTGTGTGTGTGTGTGTGTGTGTGTGTGTGTGTGTGTGTGTATGTACTTGCATGCATTGCCACTTAAGGGGTTCAGAGAATACTTATGGGACTTGGCTCTCTTCTTCCACTGTTGATTCTGGAGATTCTCCTCCAATCATTAGGCTTTTCACAGTGTTCTATTCTGTTGTCACCTCTACCTTATTTTAAAACAGGGGCTTCAATGAACCTGGATTGTTTTTCTAGAGTGGCTTACCAGAAAGCACAGAGAGTCTGCTCCCTCTATCCTATTCCCAATACTGGAATTACACATCTGTGCAACTATGCACAGATTTTTGATATTGGTTCTGGACAATTAAACTTGGGCCCTCATATTTGTTTGACAAAATTTACTGACTAATTAATACTAGCTGACTATTCAGAGTTTCTGCTATAAAGGTCACAGGACCTTTTTATGCTTTTCAATCAACATGCAACATTAAAGAAGGTTTGGAATATTTTCAGGGACCAACCCAGATGTCATTTTGAATACCTGGCTAATCTGGAATTTGCAAAGTAAAACAATAAAAACTTGAATTCATAGAATTCACCAACTTCGAACTCCTGCGTGCTGACATTGAAAATTGAATTTTATTAATTACATTAATTTACTAAGTAAATGTGTTAAGTTTAATATTACATGTAAATATTAAATAATGCATTACATACAGAATATGTTATACACATATATTATATTCAGATTAGATATTGTTAAATACATATTATAAATAAAAATCCAAAAATTACTCCTAGCTTATGGGCTACACAAGAGTAGAAATGTGGTTGATCTTAGTTTCCTCAGCTCTAGTTGTTTAGATGAAACAAGATCATTTCTTGATTTTTGCCTATATCCTTCTTTGTCTACCCCCACCTCAACAAATATATGTTCTTTATGATTGTCTCTCTCAGAACTCCACAGCAAACCCTTTATTGCAACATGAGTTGTGAAAGTTGCCTACATTGCAGTGTTATTGTGCTAAGAGCTTAGAGGCATCCTTCTTTTCATTTGTTTCTTCTACTTAGGTGCTCAGCAAATGGGAATGCAGCCTCTTAAATTCAGGACCTCCCTTTTCATTTGATTCTCTCTAGACACAGCCTCAGACACAAATTAAGTTATACCTCTTCCACAAGGCTTCTAGGTTATTCCATTTCCAGACAAGTGACATGAAGCATATCAACCATGACATCTCATCTCAGCTGTGTGTGAATAGATGTCACATTAGCACACTGCAGATGATGGAGATTGGCACATATAAATTGTGTAGCAGGTGGCAGGCCGCTGCTGTCTGAGCCCCATCAAGACAAGAGAACTGGATCCCTATCATGTTTATACGCCCAGTGAGTACTGATGGATGGATTCAGGATGTCACCCACAAAACTAAATGGGAGGTTTTTCATGAAACTTGCCATAATATCCAACATCCATAGCTCGAGTTCATCTGTAAACTTTGGTATTTTTCATGAGAGTTATATTTCTAACTAAAACAACAGGAAACCAGGAAAGGTGTTTCTTCATGGCTCACACAAGAACAGCTCCCCTTTCTCCCATCTCAATCCTCAAGGGGAAAAACACTGAAAATGATCAGGAAAGCTTAGAATTTGTGGATTGAACAAAAATTTTAGTATTAGATTGATAGTTAAACAGATGGTCCTCAGTTGCTCCTATTTATGGGTGGCCTTGATGCAGGAAGTGTGCCACTGTGTAAACACTTAGAGATTTTTCAATCTTTTGCCCTTTCCTGTTTGTTCTTTTCTATTTCCTGCTTGGTATTTGAGATATAAGTTCTCAGGTTCCTGTTACTGCAGCCATGCCTACTGTGTGCTGTTATATCTTCTTAGTGAGATGGTGTCCTTTTTAACATTTCACATACTATTTTACATACCTGCATGTATGTCGGTGTATCATGTTACTGCAGTGTCCTGAGAAGTCAGAACACAGCATTGAATACCCTAGATCAAGATCAACAAACAACTCTGGGCAGTTATTTAGGTTTCAGGCATTATATCTGGGTCCACTGTAAGATAGGTTAGTGTACTCAATCACTGAGCCAAAACTTGAGCTCCCATCTGGAATTATAAGTAAAAATAATATTTTTCTTTCATAAGTCAATTTGGCCATGATGTTGTATCATAGCAACAGAAAAACAAAACAAAACAAAACAATAAAACAAAACAAAACAACAACAACAAAAAAAACAAAACAAACACAGAACACCCAACTCTGCCTATCTTTCCCCGAGGTTCATCAACCTGATCTTTGCCGAGAGTGAGCTGTACCTTGAATTTAAAAATTCGATTGAAATTTTAAAAAGAATAAGATCAAGCCTTTGAACCTACTGCGGAATTGGTTTAATTATTCAAAAGAAGACTACAAAAATATGGCTCAAACTATGATGTCATTAAGAGAGCAGCATCCCCTAAGTAGATGGGGAAGAAGGTTGTGAATGAACCTATCTGGTGGCAGGTAATGGGAAAATGAAAGATTCATATTTACTGCCAGTGTACTTAAGTTACACAGAAAGCCAATTACAAAGAAGATGGAAAAGTTCACACAGGAGCAAAGTATTTTGCCTCAGTGGAGTACCTGCCTTCCTTAACACTAGTGTCAGACCTGAACATTTCTGGTATTATGTAAAAACAAGGAATAAACCACTATTGCTTAAGCAATAGGCTATACAGTATTTTAAGAATCAAAGAAAAAAGGACAGTGATCTTATGACAAATACAAAAAAAAAAAAAAGTACAGAGGAAGGAAAGGAAAAATCAGAGGTCAGAGATGTTGAAGTTTTATAGACAGTCAAGTTTGATATAACAGGTATTAGGAAATAACTTTGACCTATTAATTCTGTGCCAAACTGAAACAGAATAAAAGTTAAATAAAGTCATTCTGTCGAGTATTGCTGTATAACACAAGGCTTTATGACACCAATCTTAAAGAAGAATTTACAGAAAATTGATTTTATCAGAATGTTAAATTTCAGTTCTCACAAAATTGTTGTTTTTTATTTCTCTTTTAATATACCTATGTAATCAAGGAATATTTTAGAAGTACATGCATTTTGAAAAGCTGTATATCAATGAATATCGTTTCTGAGCAGATGACTTTATATATATAGAAAACGTATGACGAATACAAGTTATCAGAGTAGGTCAAGCAATACTGAGAAGTGCTTTCTGTCTGTCCTATCTGTCAGGAAAAATAAAAAAAAAGAATAGTGTTCCATGTCTGATTTGTCTCTTAGCACAGTTGCATCCACCTGCTTTTGGCTCTGACCTCAGTCTAGGCTGGTCTAGAACAAGGCAAGCACTGTACTGACTGACAGCATTTGCCTCAGACCACATGCTATTTTTATTTAATCAATACACCAAGTTTGAGTTTAAAATAACCTAATAGTTCCTGAGTACTCTTTATTTTCCCCTCAATACACAAGTAAAAAGTTTCAGATGGAATAGTGTATATTGGGATGTGTGGATGAATTTGAGATTACAGGTATGCATTTCACAAGGAAATCAAGGTAACAATGTTAAAAATTGATCATTAATGATTAGCATATGCAGGTGCTGAGTTTGGGGACATGAATAAATTTACTCTATGAACCTTGCAAGACATGTAGAGTATGTCATTTCTATCTTACTGAGTTGCCGAGGTCTAACCTTGGCTAGGCCTGAGCTCCTGAGGGAGGGTTGTGTTGAAACAGCAAAAACTAATGACTAGAAGTCAACCTGTGAGCTGAAGCTAGTAAAAATTCTAAAAGATATCTGGATAGCTCATGGGTTTTTTTGAACAAAGTCAGAAAAACTACTATAAAAAAGTCTTGGATCTTCAGACTTAGTCAAAAATTCTGTTAGAAAAATTCTAAAACTGATTCTTGGGTTTTCCAATCAAATCAGAAAGTCAGAACACATTGTAAAAGAACTTGTTCACTCTTAAAACAACCTTCTCTGGATAGGTGTTAGAAAACATTTTAAAAGAACTCTATTCACTTTCAAAGTAATCTTTGCATTTTAAAATTCAAAAGCAGCTAGGAAAAATTCTAAAAGAACTTTTTTCTCTATCCATGGATTTTATAAATAAAATAAAAAATCCTGTGAAAAGGAAATTCTTGAAAAACAGTGTTCAACCACCATAAATTTCCAGAGAACTCAGTTCTTGGTAGAGAAAATAATTCTGAAGAGCATCTACCACTTTTTGCTCATCCCATGCAGACTGAAAGCCCAGCCTATTTTTACATATGCACTCTTTTATTCCAGGTTCACTTTTGACTATCCCATGAATTAGCATTTCATGACCTTAGTCCCTTGACTTTTAGAAAAAAGACAGAAAGTTCCCTTTATTGTTGCTGCTCTTTTTTTTAACATTGCAAATAATAATAATATTAAAAGTAATATAATAATCATAATCATAATATTAATCATAATCAGAGATCTGCCTGTTTTTGTAAATTTAGTGGAATGGGACTTTGTCATGAGATTACGACTCTGACCACAATTAGAATTAAGTTGGTTAGCTTGGTCCCAGGTGGATTCTGAATTCATTAATCTGTCTGCATTTATAAGCATAAACAAATAGACAACAAAATGTGTTAGCTTGTTGGGATCTTTCCTTGTGATTATCAGTCCTAAATGTCTTTATTTCTTTCCTTCCTATCTTTCCAACAAGCTGTCTTACAGTGCAGCTGTCACTCTTCCATGAATTCTCTTTTATAACAATCCATATTGTGAAAGACCCCTGGAGTGGGGAGACCCTCACTCAAGTCTCGGGATGATGCGACCCCCCAAGAACTCACACAAGACCGTCCTTGTTGTAATCACATGAGGTTTATCGATAGCAACCAGTGCACTGGGGTCGAGACTCGTATCCCACGCAGGGGCAGTGGAGTTCGACCCCAAGAGGCTGGGAGAAGAGGTATTTGAAGGGAGAAACCACAACCCCAGGGGGCAAGGATGGAGTCATTGAAAAGTTTGTTGAATAACAGTGAAAAATCACAAGGAAGAACTCTCTGTCCCCCAAGATTGTTTCTTAGGAGAAGCTGTCTCCTACTTCTCAGATTGTTTAACTTCATGGTCCACTAGATCTTAGGAGAAGTTCTTTCCTGCTTTTTAAGATTGTTCTCTAAGATTTATGGTCAGCTAGTTTCTGGGAGAAAGCTGTTGAGCTGGCCAATGTAATGATCCATTTTAGAGCCCTAGGAGAGGCTTCTTGGAACATACAATTTTGGGGCCTAAACTTTTTTTTTTTTCTGCTCTAAACTTTGTGTCTAGGGGGACAACTTTAAAACTTTTATCTTTCAATTGTATCATGTTTTTTCATAGTTGAGAAATTACATATTTTCAAACTCATTATTAGAGTAATTTTCCACAACTTGAAGGTCTCAGTCTTTACCATTTTACTTAGACATCAGTGACACAATTTTGCCTCCTGGACTCACTGTGTCTTTGATTACCATGGAGTCTTTAATGTTAACATCAAGCACATTCCTCTGAAGAACATGGTTCCCACCCCTGGAGCAGTGCCAGCAGTGCTTGATCCTCCATGAGTGTTAATGATGGCTAGATGTGAGACTTGTTTGGATAGTAATGTACATAATTTACTTTATGTTCCTCCTTTGGGAAAGATTCCACTTCCAATGGTTATCAGGGAATGTTCTCCCTGCCAATGTTAAGGACTTTATGATAATTAGAAATAGTATGAATCTGGGATAGGAGGGAGTTTCTATGTCCTTAATAAAAATGGATAATTCTGTGACCTTCAAGGCAGCCCTAAGGCTGTCAGAATGAACTTTAAAAAGATGAGTTCAAAAATATATAAATAAGATTTATCAACTAAGTAAAATATGAGGGTACAATTTGAATTATATGAGGGACTTCATGGACCTAAAAGACCAGAGCTGCACTATGAGACAGCTTGCCAGAAATATTTAAAGGAATGAGATAAAGAAATTTTGGGAGTAGTGATGAAAGTGTAAGACCCCACCCATTTAAAGTTTATTCTTTTTGCTTACAAAGATAAACAGTTTCCTGAATTCAATGTCGGTCTGAGACAGAGCAGAGGGTAGGCACAGGAGTGGTTGAAAATTGTAATTTCAGAGTTAGATTCCACCCAACTAGCTAGTAGTCTGTGCTTACAAAGGCAAATAGATCTCTGAATCCATTGTCATGTTTAAAAAATGTACTGGCTTTCCATATCTAAGAATCAAGCAGTTGAGTCCATTGTCTTAGTTAGATTTTTACTGCTGTGAATAGACAGACACCATGGCCAAGGCGACATTTAAAAGGAAAACATTTAATTTGGGGGCTGACTTATAGGATCAGAGGTTCAGTCCATTCTCCAAAGCAGGAAGTATGGCAGCATTCAGGCAGTCATAGTACAGTCAGAGCTGAGGAGCTGAGAGCTCTACATCTTCATCTGAAGGCTACTAGTGGAAGACAGACTTCCAAGTAGCTAGAGTATGGGTCATAAGTCCATGCCTAGAGTGACACACCTACTCCAACAAGGCCATACCTCCTAATAGGGTCACTCCCTGGGCCAAGCATGTACAAACCATCACAGTCATATTATGCAAATTAATGGTATAATCAAAAGAGAACCTATGGGGGAATGATTGAATAGATATGTAAAAGAGTGGACTTTGGTGATTGAGAGCTGAGCTATTTTGATGAGCTGTCAGAGTGCAAGCAGGAGCAAAGCACAAAGCTCTCAGCTAACAGTCACAATTTGACTTTGAGTCATTCTTTTTACTTCTGCCATGTTTTCCTAAGATCCACTCTCCAAACTTAGGCTGGTCCTTAGACCCGTCTCACAGCTGGGAAAGTAGAAGCAGGTGCTGAGAGGAGGAAATAGGTACTGTTGAGAGGAGAAGATTTCTTGAAAAGTGATGGTTTCCATGGGCTTCAGCAGCAGGAGGGGAGATTTTCATTTAGGAACTAAAAGATGGAGGCAGAGGGTAAACCTGACAGTCTACATAATTCCTATGCAGGTGGAGGATTTCCCTTCCTTATACAATTTTATTAATGATGCAGAATAAAGAAGCAAATGTCTTTATGTAGTGACAAATGATTCTGACCCGGGAAGTCTTTGGACCTATGGAAGAGTCACTATCAAATGAACCCTTAGTCTTGAATTATGAAAATATGTGAAAAAAAAAAGATATATTTTCCTAGAATTCAGAAACCTAGTAGAGATTCAGCGACAGTCCTGGTGTCTGTTTAGAAGAAGAATTTCCCCCTTGGCTGGATCCAGTTCTTTAGAAAGTTTATACAGTTTTAAAAGTTGTTATTATTTTTTTCTAGAATTGATTGTTGCCGAAAATCAATGGAATACTGCTTTCTTACACTCCTCAGTCAGTGTGTATAGACAAACTCAGCACACAGAATAGCAATGACCTGAGTTCCAAGTCTTATAAAATAATAGGATAAAACTAGTACATTTTGATATGGAGATGTCTTGACAATTACAATTCTCAATTCTTAACTATTCATATGAGGTCCAGGAGCAAAGAATTTTTCCTAATATTAGGGGACCTGGGACAATCAGGTAATGTGTGACACTGTGCTTTGGTCTATAACATTCTAACACACAACTTTCACTCACATAACATCACTCAAAGTCATATGTCTTGGGAGGTCATTAGAGAAGGCTCAAGGGGTACTTTTCAAAGGCACACAAAATAGAACAACTCATTTCTGATTCCAAGTGTGTTTTTTCAATATTAACAGTATAAATCCCCAGGATGTGGGCACCAAAAACTTAAACTAAGTACTTACAGTTTTAGAAAATGTTATTTATTTTCGTATAGGTGCACTTATGTCTTGGTACATGTGTGGAGGTCAGATGATAACTTGTTTTTTCTTCCATCATATAGGTTCTAGAGATTGAACTGCCGTGTGAGCTCCCTCAATGAGAATATATTAATAAAATACTCAATTTACCTGAGTAGTGCTGATTCTTGCTTTTAACCACACACAATAGGTGAGTTAGAAAGAGGCAGATCTCTGGAATTCGCTACCGATCGAGTTACAGAAAAGCAGTGTCTACATAGAGAAACCCTGTCTTGAAATCATCTCCTTTAAAAGTTTCAATTTCATTGCACAGGATTATGGGTTGTATCTGCTAATATATTCATGTAGTATGCAATGATTTAATCATTATAGTTGAGATTTACATAAACATTTATTTTTAAAAGTTGTTGACATGTAATTATGGAGCCAGGTGTGGAGAGAGATTTGGTGACTAAGGAAGATTGTCCTATCATTTCAGGAGAATTCGCTTCATTTACTGACAGTTCTACTGGAATTTGTTATGGATAAAGAAACAATCCTTTACATTATGGATGTATTTATTATCATAGACAGTATCTCTGTTTTCCTAATATTTAGTACATACTAATCATTTAAGGAATTTTTTACATATACATCTGTATATTAAGACAGATAAATAGGTCTATACAGAGATACCCAAAGACTCACACAGACTCATATCCAGACATAAAAGACACACATATATTCAACAGTGGGACACATTTGTATATAATATGAGATCATATCTAAGTGTTTCTAGTGATGTAGAGAAAAACCATGGCTACAATATGGCAGCTTAAAGTCATACAAGGACCTCAAGAGGTAGCTCAGAGGTCTATATCTGGAACTGAATACAGCAAGTAAAGAGTGAAACACTAGGCCCAACTTGAGATTCTGAAATCTCAAAACTTGCCCCACAGTGACACACTGTCTCCATCAAGGCCATATCCACTTCAATAAGGCCACAAGTCCTAATAGTGCCACTCTGTATGAACCAAGTATTTGAACACATGGATCTATAGGGCTACTCCTACTTAAATCACCATAGGTTATGAATGTAGCTGGTAATGCACTCTAAAATTATTTTGTAGGGTAGACCATATGGCTAAGTGGAGAAAGTTGCCTTCATGTACAATTCCTAGAACCTACATAGTAGAAGGGAAAAAAAATCAACTTTTTGGCAAGTTGCCTTCCTATTTTTATATGTGTATGTGTACTGGTACCTAGTACATGTACAGATTCAGACACACACATAAACACAAAGACACATGCACACATGTGAACACACATACACACAAACATGCACACATAGTCACATATATATGTGTGTGTGTCTGATATATATATATATATATATGTATATGTATATGTATATGTATATGTATATGTATATACACTAAAAGTTTTTCGTTGAATAAATAATTCACATTATTTGTATAAAACTTAGAATGTGAGGCAAGAGTGATAGTTTAGGAGGTAAAAGTGGTTGATGATCTTCCAGGGTAAATTAATTTGGTTATAAGCATCTGTATCACTGGATGACTTACAAGGAGATCCAATGTCTGCTTTTGGCCATCTTTGGAACTCTCATGCTGAAACACACACACACACACACACACACACACACACACACACACACACAGAGAGAGAGAGAGAGAGAGAGAGAGAGAGAGAGAGAGAGAGAGAGAGAGAGAGAGGAGAAAGGGAGACAGGGAAAGAGAAGAGAGAGAAAGTGGCATACAGAAACACAGATACAAGAATAAAAGCCTTTTTAAAGATTTGTTTATGTGTATGTATTATATACCCACAGGTATGGATGTGTATTGCATGAGTATCTGGTGTTTTCAAAGGTCATTAGAGGTTTTAGAATTCCCTGAACAATAGTTACAAGACACTGTATGTGAGCTGGGAATTGAATCTGAATCCTCTCTCTCCAAGAGCAACATGTTCTTAAAACCACTGAGGCAAGTCTCCAGCCCCAAATATCTTTATTAAAAGACAACTTACAAAGTACCAGTTGGTAAAGAATATATTTAATCCCACCATTTTCGGATACCTCATGGCATTTTGACCATTTCCTATTGTTTAGTTATACACTTTTCAAATTAAGTTAGGTGTATGACTGTTAGTATCTGTGCATGTATGTGTATATATGTGTTTACCAATGTATTTGTATATATATAGGAGAGAACAGTGTGCTGTATATTGTCTGTTAGACTCTCCCTTTCACTCTGAAGCAGGATCTTATTCTTATATGTGTCCTGAGAGCCAAATACTGACCTTATGATAGTGCAGCAAGTAAGCCACATCTGTAGACTTTATAAGTTTATGTTTAGACAAAAGTGGAAACATGCTTCATATAATTAAAAAAAAAACCATTGTGTGTGTGTGTGTGTGTGTGTGTGTGTGTGTGTGTGTGTGTGTTTGGGTGTACTTATGTGCATGCAGGCATGCCCGCACATCTACACATTTAAACCTATGGAAACCAAAAGAACATGTCAGATCTGTTGGAGCTGGAGTTACAAGATTTCTTGAGTCACCTGATTCAGGTGTTGGGAGCTGAATCAGGTCCTCTGGAGGGCAGCAAGGACACTTATCCTGCACCTTCTATCTCTTAGCTTGTTTCACAATATTTTTGTAGTATTTTTTCTAATATGTACAAAACATTGTATGTATCTTTTCCTATAGCAGTTACAGTTTTTAAAAGGCTACATTAAATATCCAGTAATAAAAGTGTATCATAAAATTTATATGTTCAGTTTGTTTCTCATTTTGCTATGCATCTACTCTTTGGATATATTACTAGGATTTATTTATTCGTGTCTAACCATTTTAAAATATCAAAAGACTCAACCATATCTAACTGTTGATACCAACCTGATGAATTTTTCCTTGTGCATTACTCAATTTTGTGTAAATATCTTACTGGATTAAATATAAATCTAAGATATTATTTATCCATAAATATTTTAGTTTGGGTCTTTAGGATAATGGTATCCTCTCTCATGTATATGTGCATGTGTACACTAACTATATGGGTACATGAGCACACATTCATACATACATACCAAACACATAAGCATATAAAAGGAAAATTATTTGTAAGTAATTCTGAACATTATAAAAATCAAGCAAGTGTCTCAAAAGTGTTTTTTCATCTGGTGTATTTGAGGTAGGAATTAACCATAGCCTTCACACTGTATTTGATTGCATTATACATCTCGGCAAATGCTTGAATTTGAAACTGATGGGTCAAATTATCTACATATTTTAAAGAAGCTTGGCTTGTAGTACGAAGTTTCACAGAGCATGCTAATTAACACCAAGCAGCTTTATTGATCTCAGGAGCAGAATATGCTCTAATGTGGGAGTTTTTTGTTCTTGTCTTTTCAGCGTTGGGAGCATCACATTCACATCTGTTCACCTTCTCACTGACTCTCCTCACCTTTGTGCCAGTTGCAACTGATGTTGGCTCATGTTAGGTGCTCGCTGAACTCCACCGCCCTTTCTCTTTGAGTGGCACCTATTGCCAGGACTTCTCTGTGTGATATAACTTTTCCTCCTCCTCTCTTCTTTTATGGTGTTTGATTATCAGTGTGAGGTGAAACCTCAGCTTAGGAGGATGTAAAGGAGGAATGAGATATGGACCTATCACTCATCTCAACAATACTGTGATAGGAGGATCAGAAAGAGCTTGGAATCTTGAAGAAAGGGCTGACGGAACCATAGACATCCCTTGAAAATAGTTAAGAAAGAATGTGTCTATTAGATGGAGGAGGCTGAGGCAGGATGATCACAAGTTCTGTCCCCGCCAGCGGGGACTCAGTTATTCAGGGTCCCGAAGGGGTGCTACCCTTGGGCCTAAATGGGGGGCGAGAGAAGAAGGAGACCAAGCAAGATTCTGTTGTCAAGGTCTCGTTTATTGAGAGGAATGTACAGCATTTAAAGCTCTGAGGCAGGAATAGAAGCAGGAACTGAAGCTTAGGGTGGGGGAGTTTGGGAAGTGCCCAAGGATATAAGGTGAATCACTATACTGCAAGATATCCTCCTATAACAAAGAGGCAACAGTCTTCCGGGGACAAGTTCTTTGAAAAGGTCGAACCCTTCTCAGGAATCTGCTCAGGGACATCCGGTGTTTTGCTCAGGCTGAAACATCCTGTCATTGCTCCCAGGGTCTTCCTGGGAGAGGCTCTTAGTTCAACAATTTCAAGTCTGTATGGCAGTCAATTCAAGGTTAAACCTCTGTGGCCATGCAGCCCAGAGTCAAGTAGCCACCTTGAGCTATGCATTCACAAAGCGGCTAGGCCCAAATCCAATACGGCTCACTGCATCTCCCCCGTTATTCTTTTTTTAAAAAAAAGGACCGTTAGGTGGAAGTAGTGGTCTGAGATAGATCAGACATGCCTCACAGAGTGCCCAGCTCGGCCATGGCGAGCCATTCTTGCAGTTAGGACTGCACCTCAATGGGTAGGAATGAACTTATGCTGCAACACACCGTTCTGGGCTATACGTGTGTGTTATTGGGGGAGAAACTGGGCAGAGGAGCATTTGACCGGCCCGTACATTTAAACGGGGTGTAGCCACCTCTGTCTTAGGATCGACCTCTCGAACCCCAGCCTTATCTGTCATAGGATCACCTTGTTGCCCCCAAGGCACCATGTCTTAGATTGGTCAAGGGTCAGAGGAAGTTGCCCGTCCCTGAGGATAGCTACATTGGATCATCTTCTCATTCCTCTTACTTGAGCCCAGGGGTGAAAGAGTAGGAGCCAGATGGCATTAATATAAGAGATTGTGGAGCTCTCCTCTTCAAGATGCAATAAATGCTTTGCTGCAGAAGGAAAAAAAAAAAGAGAGATTGTGGAAATTGAGCCTCTCCCGATAAGTAGTGGGCACCTCATTTGGTTCTCCTCAGCTGCTATGGCCATACCACCAAGGGCCTAGTCAAGCCTCTCCTGCAATAAAATTTAGAATTCCCAATTGTTAGCAACTACTCCAGAAAGTTCACCCACTGTGCTTGCCTAACAATAGATTGGGGGGCAGGTAACTCCAGACACTGCAGACACAATGGCTGCAGCAGTAATGGCTGCTACAGAAGCAGCGAAAGTGCCAAGGTCTTTCAAAGAACAGTTCAGGATCGGTCATTCTTCTCTGGAACAACCAGCAGGCAAGGGAACTCTGCCCCGGTTATATAGATCTCAGACAACACCAGTTAAGGCAGCAAGAGTCACCAGGGGAATGAGGGGGGATCTTCTATCTTCCTCTCAGGGCAGAGGAATGACTCCAGGGACCCGAACCACGAGAGCTGAATCTTCATGTAACCAGGATCAGCAAGTCTCAGCAACCACCTCTGGCAGCTGGCATACTCTTCTAGCATCCTGGAGAAAAAACACAAAGATTCCCTCTTCCCCATATAAAATACCTGGACAGGATCATGCCAATATGTGTGTCTTTCTATTTCACCTAGGCAGAAGTATGCCTAGTTGTAGGGTGCCATAAACACCAAACAAGAGTTCCTTGGCATCCAAATTTTTACATTGAAATAAAAGGAGTATTATTTAGCATACAGGGATAACTCCCCCTTTTTATTTATTAAGATATTGTTAAGATATTATTTATTAAGATAAGTCCTTGAGGATTAAATTGAGGACATTGAGCACTTGTATTTATAAATTGACTTGTATACCAAATTATTGTTTTGGTGATATAAAGAATGAGATTTTTTGACTGTTTCTATATAAGGCCTATAATCTGCCTGGTATCATTGTCCTCCCTTGCTAAGGGGTCTAGGCAATCCAGTTTGAGTTCTTAAATGGTTTATTAAGGAACAGTACTTAGTGCTCTTAACCACTAAGCCATCTCTCCAGCCCCTCACCAGCTTTATTTACCTAAACATAAGCATTAATTAGAGATGCCAAATCCTATAAATACTGTCCAGATTCAGTCTTACTAGAAATCTCTGAGCCGGCAGGGTGAGGCTGGGCGTTGAAAGTAAGCAAATGGAGCTTCCTCTTTTCATGAGGGTGTGTTATCAACTCCATTACCATTTTCAAAGAGCTGGGTCTATGGTTTTGTTTAGTTCTCTGAGCCAGAGCACTGAAAGGACAGTGAGTTGTCAGACATTCACACTGAAATCATCACTCACTGATTTCAAGTAGAAAACTTGTCTCCAATAAAGCATTAAGTAATTGTAATCAATTGTAAACCACAAGCCCACATTGGCTATCAGCATATGAATTGAAAGCTTGATTTTTTAACATTTAAAAACAGTGGCTACAGCACGTGAATTTAATAGTCTGTGTTGAAGCAGGGGAAACTCAAGAGAATAAACAAGTGATCCAATCATACATGTAGCCTTTTCATTAGATGAACCACCTATAAATACACTAAGCGCATATTCTATGGGTTGCATGCACAAATTTACAGTAAATAGAAAAGCATGCAAAGAGTAAAATTATCAATTTTTCCTGAAAATTTCTATATGTAATAGGCCAAATATCAGTATTTTGTAATATCCAATTAATTGCTGTTTGGAATAAGATATGTTTTACCAGGTTTCTTTTTAAAAATACTTCCATGATTCTAGCCTACAATTTTGTACTAATACGACAAAAGCTTTATCTCCAATGAGGATAACAAACAAAGGCCTACATCCTCTGGTAAGCTGAGGTACTTAGCCAATTAACATATCCTTAGAAGCTTAAAATTAGCTTCAAATATTCTTTTCTGGAGTAGTGCAACAGCTACTCCCCAAATATTAAAGCTCATGTTGAGAGCAAAGGTTTGTAGTAAAAATTTCCATATACACTGAAAGATTCAAGGTTCTAACTTCTTACATTGAAGAAGCAACAAAATTACATAATATAAGGTTATTATCCATTCTTTTGTAAAATTTGTAATGATATCACTTTATGGGCTCTCTAAAATTATAAGCAAGCTCACGAAATGAAAACTCACAATCGCCAGGACGTAAATAATTTGCATAAAAACAATCCTCTAAATCTACATTGAAATGGCAGTTGGAGTAAGCAAACTGGCTGTAATGCTCTCATAATTTCCAAAACCTCAACAATCCTTTGTAAATCCTGTAACAATCTCTACCTGTTTGATTCTCTTTTTTTTTTTTTTTTAATTATAAATAAGTTTGAGTTAGTCAATGTAACACTGGCAATCCTTAATCACAATCTTTAAGTTCTCCTTGTAACACCAGAGCACAGCCACAACTTTGGGAAGTCACCTGAGTTCTGAGTATGTGACTAGGCAGCTGCCCTTGGGGCAGTGGAATTAGCATCAAAATACAGGTAACTTCAGGGCAAACCACAACTTTGGAAAGACACCGAGTCTGTCCTTCATGCTACTAAGTTTGAAAAAGAGACATTGCCCTAAAATCTTTTAGAAGCCTGGTTTCTAGAATAAGAGTTCCATAAAAATATTACCTCAATTTAGACCTGTTTCCCTAGGTTGGCCCATGTCACATGTTGTCTAGAATGACTTCATTCAAATTACAGTTTTAAGCTCCAGCTGACCTATGCTCCTAGCTACAGGTGCAGGGCTCTAAAGACCGATTGAAACTGCTTTTTATTCATTTGTTCCTTTTTGAAACGAGTTAAAACCAAATCAAGATGTGAACGATTGACAGATAAAGTTTTTACCATTTTTTTCTTTTGAACATGAAACATAAAACATAAAATATTTAAACAATGAAAAACAAAAACCACAGACATAAACTGACAGACATGGACAGCTTGGTGCACCAAGGACAGACAATACATAGAGGGAAAAAACTAGATGGTGTCCCACCCGAAGGGACCCACATATCCTACCTATGGAACCCAGAACCAGAAATAAGCATTTCTCCAATAGGAGCCACCAGAGAGGCAGGACGTCTCCTGCTTTCCCTCTGTTCCTAGGAGACCTCTGAAAAGATTTTTCTCTTTCTCCAAAGCATCTGTGGAGAGTCCGGCAGGACTGTTTTTCCCAAGCCCATTCATGCTCTCTCAAGTCTAGGGTGTAAACTATCTCTAGTCAGGGTCCGAAGACTAAAACATAACTCTAAAAGAACGCATACACAAAAACACTTTACCATTACCTTGTCCCTTTTTTATTACAAGTTTTACTTACGCTAGCCCAAATAATCAAGGCCTTTTCTAGCCCATCTTACCCCAAGGACACTTTTCATCACCAAAACAAAAAACAAACAAAAAAAAATGATTAAATCCTTTTTCTTGACTCTTTCCTCTCTCCCTGAATGAGCGCTTGATCTTTCCCATGAATCAAGCCTCCTTAGACAATACCTTCCCCATGGCGATGGGACGACACTTATTCGACCGGTCTTACCTCCCTCTCCAGCGATGCACGAGCGATGCAGCCTGAAGAGTCCTCAATCTCTCCGCGGATCTCCTGTCTCCATCGTCTGGTAGTTGGCCGTACTTCGGGGTCCCTGTTCAGGTGCCACTTGTCCCCGCCAGCGGGGACTCAGTTATTCAGGGTCCCGAAGGGGTGCTACCCTTGGGCCTAAATGGGGGGCGAGAGAAGAAGGAGACCAAGCAAGATTCTGTTGTCAAGGTCTCGTTTATTGAGAGGAATGTACAGCATTTAAAGCTCTGAGGCAGGAATAGAAGCAGGAACTGAAGCTTAGGGTGGAGGAGTTTGGGAAGTGCCCAAGGATATAAGGTGAATCACTATACTGCAAGATATCCTCTTATAACAAAGAGGCAACAGTCTTCCGGGGACAAGTTCTTTGAAAAGGTCGAACCCTTCTCAGGAATCTGCTTAGGGACATCCGGTGTTTTGCTCAGGCTGAAACATCCTGTCATTGCTCCCAGGGTCTTCCTGGGAGAGGCTCTTAGTTCAACAATTTCAAGTCTGTATGGCAGTCAATTCAAGGTTAAACCTCTGTGGCCATGCAGCCCAGAGTCAAGTAGCCACCTTGAGCTATGCATTCACAAAGCGGCTAGGCCCAAATCCAATACGGCTCACTGCAAAGTTCTAGGGTAGCATGGCTTACACAGTGTGACCTTGTTAGGAAACAAAGAGGAAGAAAGGAAGGTAGACAGGAAGAAAGGGAGGAAGAATAGATGAAGAGAAGTGTGAGATAGTTACTTAAGTTGAAGTAGTAAGCCATAAGAACTGCTAAAGCTTTGATCAAAAATAAATGCTCTTTGTTTGTCACATGAGTACATTTGCTAGAGAAAAAATGATTTTCATTGTTACCACTTTCTGTTTTGGAAAACATTTCTTGGTGTTCAGGACAGCTTGTGACTGTTTATTGATTATGCGTTTGAAAGTAAGTTTTAAAAAATTCAAATATAGATCATATATTGCCAGTTAAAATTAGCATATGAAGTGGGCTGAATCATATATGTAAAATTCAATCCAGATCTTAGTGGCTTAGTATAAAAAGAAGATAAAAACATTTCAATATCTGGGCTGGGAGGTGACACATTTGGTCACATGCTTGCTTTTAAAATCCAATAAATTAAGTTTGTTTCTTCGGGTTCATTATATAAAAATTATGCATCTATCTCTCCACCTATCTATCTATCTATCTATCTATCTATCTATCTATCTATCTATCTATCTCTCTATCTTAATAAAATGACTAGCATGATATAGCTTAGGTCATCCAACAATGGAAGTCTGCACCCTGTAGATGCTGATGGTCCATGAAGCTAGATGTCTCATCCATCTAATCTAGTGCTGAAAGACTAGAGAATCCTGGGGAGTTGTTGATCTTCAGTTCATGATGGAAACACAAAAATTTTGGACTGAGATCTCATCATCTAATCATTATCTTCTTTTCATCATCAGTGATAGCAGCAACACTAGCAGCAGCATTAGCAATAGCAGCAGCAGCAACAGTGGAAATATAGACTCATTGGCAGGAAGTGAAAGGAAGCAATTAGACTTGAGTAATTCTTGAGGATGTTTTTATCCTAGCTTCCTTCAGAAAGGTACTTCCCACTGTGAGGGAGTCTCAGTTCCTCTCAGCTAATTCTTTCTGACAGCAACCTCAAAGAATCACTAAGAGGTATAGCTCTTCAATGATTCCAGATCTTGCCAGGTAGGAAATCAAGATTAACCATCACAAAAGTGTCTTAAAAATATAGGCATGTTGACCTCGAACCAATGGTTTCTACCAAACCAGTAGGCTGAAATGCTCACAATGTTCAGAAGAAAATCTTTCTTTCTGCTTAAATTGAAATATATCTTCATGAAATTATTTATTTATTTACTTACTTATTTTGTGTGTATGTTTATGCATCCAACATGTGCATAGGCATGGTATAGATGTTGAGGTCAGAGGACAACTAGCAAGAGTCCATTTTCTCATTTTACCATGTAGACTCTGGGATCAAACTCAGTCTTCATCAGGCTAGGCAGCAAATGTCTTTATACACTGATCCATCTTGCTACCATATTCTATGGAACTTTAAAATAAAATATATAATAAATGGATCTAGAGAGAGGGCTCACTGGTTAAGATTGTTAATTAGGGAATCATGAGGACCAGAATTTTGATCCTATCACTCCTGTAATAAGAAAGGCATCATGAGTGCCCTTGTAACGTTAGCTCTAAGGGGGCTGAGAGAGGGGAATAGTTGGGCCTTGCTGTTTGACAGCCTAGCTAAAAGTAAAATAAATAAATAAATAAATAAATAAATAAATAAAAATAAAAAATGAAAAATTCAAGACCCAGGCGTATGGAAAGTCTCTGCTTAAAATATTAGATGGAGAGTGATAGTGGAGGGTAAGTTACACCCTATTTTGATCTCCATATACATGTATGCTCACACCTGCACACACAAATGTGCATGCACATATTATCATAGGCATGCACACATAAGCATGTACATATACATTCACACAGATGCATAAATGAAAGTACCTCCAAGATATATTGTTTAATTTGCTGACTTCTATAAAATATAGGAAACCAGATGCTTTAAGGACTTCTTTGTCCTTTATATACACAAAAATTAAAACAGCAAACATTTGTTGTCCCTTATTGTAAGCACATAGGTTTGGTCCTCTTTGTATTTCCTTGTCTTTCTGACCAGAGCACAAACATTTTGTGGCATTCAGGAGGGTTTTGGCTCTTCCCAATTCATACTGAAAAATAATAAAAAATAGTTAAAACTATTTTTAGTACTTCTACTTCTAAAATGTACCAGGCACTTCAGAAGATCTAGGAAGAAAATTTACTTCAAAAATGACTTAGCATTGCCCAGTATAGGTACAGTAATAAGAATTAATTATATATACACAATAAATAATTATAATATAAGAAGTCTTTTCTATGACCAATCTGGTACAGGACCTCCCCCTCTTTGTTTTTATATTTCATGTCCCAATCTACGAACAAATGAGGACAAATTTTGCTTGTGAAGTCTTTCTAGAAGTGGTCTAAAAATTGTATCTTTTTAAAAAAATCAATTCAGAGGATATGACCCTGATGTAAAAAAAAATCTGGGCATATACCCAGGGATTTTAGTTCATTCTTTTAACAGTAAAGAAGATTTTAGAATGGCAAACATGGCACCACATGTGTGATACTGCATCCCCATGAACATCTCAGTAACTTGGAGGAGGGTGGCCCTGGCAGTGTCACCTAAACTTGACATCTTTTCATTTCTGATGTGCTGCCCAACATAGACTAGAAGGAATGTTGTTATTTCTCTGGTTTGTGCGTTGACAAAAACAGACAAGTACTTCTCGATGTGGGAGCTGTTGTTACCTTTGAGATCTCTAGCATCAATTCATGTTTTGACAAAGTACACATCCTAAAGGCTAGATCCACAAGACTTAAAAATACTTTTCTACAAACTACTTGCAAGGAAAATATTGCAGCAACTGAAAAAGACAAGGTTGATATTTGTAAGGGTTTCTGCCCAGGAAATATAATTTGGCCAAAGTTATCCCCATAGGTAAATACAGCTTAACAGGAGTTAGAAGCAGTCACATCATATCAGGGGTCCAGATGGTTCCCCTCAGTTAGTATAAGATGCAATGTCCTAAGACCTACACTAAAGAATTCTAAAAAGTTGTCAGAGTAATGCGTTATTTCTTAGAAATCTAACCATATCTTATTCCAAAGAGGGAGTCAACTATTTCTAACAACACATGCATGAAAGGAATGTCAAGATGTCATGGTCTTAAGTAAGGAAGCTGCAGTTGGGTAGCTACTATCTCTTTAAAAAATCTGGCTGAAATAACTTTATATTGTAATTTACACCCAAGACTCCTACTGCTGATAGAGGAATATTGTTAGTTCCAAAGATTGAGGCTACCGTGGGCAAATTAATTAGACTTTTTCAATGCAAAAAGACAAAGAACAATTATACTTTATTTGAAACACCAGTTTTGGCAAAGAGTGATATTTATTCTCGTGACTGGTGAATATAATTCAAAAGTATTCAGCAAACAAAACCATGCAATAACTTATGCCTTCTTTGTAAATACCCATGTATATATTTTTAATGATTACAGACATATTCTTTAAAATATTTTATTTTTATTTGCATGTATGTGTGTGTGGCTATGTATGGGCATGTGCATGCATTACTTATGGAAGCCAGAAGATCTTTAGAAACTAAAGCTATAGATGGCTGTGAACAACCACCAGGGTGTTGAAAATTGAACCCAGATCACTAAAAAGAGCTGCAAGTGTGTTTTACAGCTGGACCATCTCTCTAGTCCCAACCTTGAACTTTTGATTTTTTTCTACTTCTCACCAGACTGCAGAAATTATAACCATACAACATCATGCCTAGCTTATGTCGGGCTAATGGATTCCGGGGTTTCAGCATGCTAGTAATCTCTCTTAAGCACAGCTACAGCAAAGCCTCATATTCATTAACAGTATTTTTAAAAAGCAAGACAGAGAGTACTTTCCCGGTTACAGCTAATGGGCTCACTTTCAATGGGCACAAGTAAACTCCTATTAGAAGGAAGTAGCTCCAGTCTCTCCTTCCTTATTCTACCCCAAAAGCATCCATATTTAATATGGAGTAGCCAGCCTTAGTCCTTAGTATCACCTAGAGAGTCTAAGGAAACCTCTCTCATTTTTCAATCAAAATTTAAATCAAAATTTAGCATTTTGATTCAAGCTAGATGATGCCCCTTTGGGGCAACTCCCAATATCTGGTGCTACTTTCCCCATGTGCTCGCAGCCTTGTAACAGAGTAGCTGCTTTTCATTGGCCAGGTCTCTAATGATCTAATTACAGCAGGAAGATAGACTAAGTGCAAGGGCAAAGGAAAATGAAGTCACTGCAACATTTATTATTTTTGTTCCTTGGACTTGCAGACCACGTAGTTAATATTAACTCTTTAATCTATATCCAGTGTGGAGGGATGATTTTATCTGGCCCTGAGGTTGCTGTGGTTGCTCTGTGATCATGATAAACCAATGATGTATGTTTCCCCTGTACTGAGTCAGATTTCAGTCTTCATTTCTTTATCGAGAACATCTTGAAAAACCAACCTACATGTCAAACTGATGAGAGACGATCCTTCAACTATGGACTGAGTTCAGGATACTACAAAAATCAGCTACTTTGTTACAAGGCTGCAAGCACATGGGGAAAACAGCACCAGATCTTGGGAGTTGGCCCAAAGGGGCATCATCTAGCTTGAAACAAAATGCTAAATGAAAGAAAAGAAAAGGAAAAAAGTCATTTCTCCAACTGATAATAAATGTATATGGTTGTTGTGAATAAAACCATAGGTAGGAGATAATTCATGGTTTTGGAACTTTGTTCTGGAATTTGGCATAAGATGAAAGCAATTATTTTAGCACTTTGGGTGTCTAGATGGACTACATTCAATACTAGCTCAGAAATACAGACAAGAATGAAATAGAGTCCAAATAGCTTGCAGTCAGTTTAAGGAGATGGGGTTTAGAGAAGATGAGTAACATCTTGGTCCTCAATAGAAGCTATTATCGCCTTATCCTGTGTATCTGGTTAATTTTTCTCCTGAGCACCTTTATTTACTTTGCTTGAATTTGTACATGTTTGTATATTTTTATTTGAGACAAGGTCTCTATTTGTAGCCCAAGATGGTCTGAAATTTACTATGTGAACAAACTATCTTCATACTCACAGCCATTCTCCTGTTTTAGCTTCCTCAATGATAATATCACAGACATGTGCCACTATGCACAAGTATATTACTTTTTGAAAAGATATGATCCATTATTATGGATCATTTTGACTCTAAATGGATGATATGATCACATGGCATCTGAATTCAGTCATTTAGTGTATATTTTAATCTGGTGAATAAAGAGAAAGGCTACAGTAGCATAACAGGTCTATTTTCTTATGAAGCTTATGGTAGGTTGCAGAAGACAGAGTAAAACAGTGGGAAAAATGAAATATTGTAGATGGCCATTATGTTCGTCCTGATAGTCTGTGAGATCCTCGATGGTAAGGAGTACTGTTTCTGATTCTGTGCTCACACTATCATCTACAGATGATCAAATGATGATCTTTGAAAGACTAATTTTGTCTGTCTGTTTCTCTCAGCCAAGAGACTCAGGAAGAAAAAGATAATTGAAATTATCATTGATCTGCGAGGAACGAGTGATGTCACTAAGGACAAACACAATAGTGACAGGTGTTTTGGGGTAAGAGCTGATGATACCAGCTATATTTCACACAAGGCAAATGTCTTTGTTTTTTGATCCTTTGTTATCTCCAGCCAAATGACCCTTGGAAGGGACTCTCTACACCATGATGCCCCAGTATTTACAGAGTCAATTTTCTCTAACACACAGCTTACTGGAAGGAGGATGGCTGTAAACAAAGAGTTACTGCAAATATAGTGCTCATTCTGCTAAGATGGAACATCTGTAACATCAGTTAATAGAGCCTCTTGGGAACCAGTGGAAGGACCCTACTGTTTCAAACTGATTCAAGTTTGCCAGACAATGAAACTGAACTACCATCCTATTATCACATATTTAGCTTCAAATTGGAACAGAAAATTGATTGAGAGGTGATAAGATCTTTTTGCCTAAACTAGTTCACAGGTTTTATTGATTGATTGATTGATTTGGATAGGTATGGTATTTATTCATTTTTTGTCTTAATTTTCAATGCAAGGGTTCTCGGTGACAGCTCCAGCTGTCCTGAAATTTGCTTTATAGAGCAGTCTGGTCTTGATCTAAATGATCTACTTGCTTATGCCTCCTGAGTGCTGGGAATAAAAGGATAGTTGATGTTTTAAATCTCCAATTTAAGAATGGAAAACACAAAGTCTATTGACTAAAATGATGCTGTATTACAATTACCAGGTCCCTTAAGTTCTTGAAATTTCAAAGGGACTCAAAATTCTTTTGTTTTAGGAGGACTTCCAACAGGGTATGTCGTGGGGAGGGGCAGAGGGCAGGGATGCAGAGAAGAATAGAGAGACTGAGACAGACAGATACAGGTGCTATTCCATAGGAGCTCTCTAATTTGTTTGGCATTTAAGAAAGGGTCATACACTAATCTGAAGCATGCCAAGTACTCTAGACTGGCTGTTTAGCTTTCCAGGGCTCTGCTTAGCTCTGCTTCCTCAGCACTGGTATTATAAGCATGTGTCATAATGAGGGTTGTTTCCTTCCTTCCTTCCTTCCTTCCTTCCTTCCTTCCTTCCTTCCTTCCTTCTTCCCTCCCTCTCTTTCTTTCACCATTTCTCCCTCTATTCCTTACTCCATCTCTCCCTTCCTCTCTTTTTTCCTTTCTAGGCAAAAACAGGCAATGTGTGTTTCTTAGATGAATAGAACTGAAGATACATGTTTTGGTTAAATTTTTGTCAACTAGAGTTACATGGAAAGAATGAAACACAACTGAGGAATTGCTTCCACCAGATGGTTTTATTTTGTGTTATGGAACAATTTCTAGATTAATGGTTAATGTGGGATGAGTCCCCATGTGGTCCCTGATGTATACAAAAACAAACTACATAAGCCAGGAATGGCAAGGCAAGCTACTCATCAATGTTCTTCCATAGCCTGTACTTAAAGGACTATACAAATTATCAAGAAAACCAGGAGCTGGTTCTTTGAGAAAATCAACAAGATAGATAAATCCTCAGCCAGACTAACCATAGGTCACAAAGTGTATATTCAAATGAACAAAATCTGAATTGAAAAGGGAGACATAACAACAGAATCTGAAGATATTAAAAAAATAAAAAAAAAACAAAACATCAGATCCTATTACAAAAACCTATATTCAACAAAACTGGAAAATCTGGGGAAAATGGACAATTTCCAAGACAGATACCAGGTACCAATGTGTCATCAGGAACAAATAAACCATCTAAACAACCCCATTACTCATAAAGAAATAGAAGCAGATATTAAAAGTCTCCCACCCAAAAAGAGTCCAGGTCCAGATGGTTGCAGTACAGAATTCTATTAGATCTTCCTAGAAGACCTCATACCAATACTGTCCAAACTATTCCACAAAATTTAAACAGATGGAGCACTAACGAATTCCTTGTATGAAGCCACAATTATGCTTATCTCTAAAGCACACAAAGACCCAACAAAGAAAGAGAACTTCAGACCAATTTCCCTTATGAATATTGACCCAAAAATACTCAGTAAAATTCTTGCAAACCGAACCCAAGAACACATCAAAATGATCATCCATCATAATCAAGTAGGCTTCATCCCAGAGATGGAGGGATGGTATAATATACAAAAATCCATCAATGTAACCCACTATATAAACAAACTGAAAGATAAAGACCTCATGGTAATTTCATTAGATGCTAAGAAAGCATTTGATAAAATTCAACACCCCTTCATGATAAACGTCCTAGAAAGATCAGGAATTCAAGGACCATATCTAAACATAATGAAACCTATATAGAGCAAACCAGTAGCTAACATCAAACTAAATCAAGAAAAACTTGAAGCAATCCAACTAAAATCAGGCACTAGACACAGCTGCCCAATCTCTCCCTACTTATTCAATATAGTACTTGAAGTCCTAACCAGAGTATTCAGACAGTGAAAGGAGTTCAAGTGGATACAAATTGGAAAGGAGAAATCAAAATATCACTATTTGCAGATGATATGGTAGTTTATTTAAGTGACCCGAAAAGTTCCACCAGAAAACTACTTAACTTGATAAACATCTTCAACAACGTGTCGGAGTATAAAATTAACTCAAACAAATCAGTATCCTTCTTCCACTCAAAAGATAAACAGGCTGAGAAATAAATTACAGAAATGGCACCCTTCACAATAGTCCCAAATAATATAAAGTATCTTGGTGTGACTTTAACCAAGCAAGTGAATAATCTGCATGACAAGAACTTCAAGCCTCAGAAGAAAGAAATTGAGGAAGATATCAAAAGATGGAAAGATCTCCCATGTTCATGGACTGGCATGATTAATATAGTAAAGATGTCCATTTTGCAAAAAGCAATCTACAGATTCAATGCAATCCTCATGAACATTCCTAGTCAATTCTTTATAGAGATGAAAAGAGAAAATTGCAAATGCATTTGGAATGACAAATAATTCAGGTTAGCAAAAACTATACTCAACAATAAAAGAACTGGGGGAATCACCATTCCTGACAACAAGTAGTATTACAGAGCAATAGTAGTAAAAACTGTATGGTATTTGTACAGAGACAGGCAGACAGGTCAGTGGAATAGAATTGAAGACACAGAAATGAACCCACACACCTATGATCACTTGATCTTTGACAAAAGAGATAAAATTATACAATGGAAGAAAGATAGCAATTTTACCAAATGGTGCTGGTTCAACTGGAGGTCAGCATTAAGAAGAATGCAAATCAATTTATTCTTATCATCATATACATAGCTTAAGTCTAAGTGGATCAAGGATCTCCACATCAAACCAGACACACTCAAACTAATGGAAGAAAAAGTGGGGAAGAGTCTCAAACACATGGGCCTTAGGGAAATTTTTCTGAATAAAACATCAATGGCCCATGCTCTAAGATCAAGAATCACCAAATGGACCTCATAAAACTATAAAGCTGATATAAGGCAAAGGACCCTGTTATTAGGACAAAATGGCAACCAACAGATTGGGAAAGGATCTTTACCAATCCTACATCTGATAGAGCGCTAATATCCAAAAAATACAAAGAACTCAACAAGTTAGACTACAGAGAGTCAAATAACCCTATTAAAAATGGGGTACAGAGCTAAACAAAACATTCTCAGCTGAGGATTATTGAATGGCCAAAAAGCACCTAAAGAAACGTTCAACATCCTTAGTCATCAGGTTAATGCAAAACAAAAAAACATGATATTACACCTCACACCAGTCTAAATGGCTAAGGTAAAGATCTCAGGTGACAGCAGATGCTGGCAAGGATGTGGAGAAAGAGGAACACTCCGCAATTTCTGGTGGGACTGAAAACTCATACAACCACTCTGGAAATCAGTCTGGAGGTTCCTCAGAATATTGTACTTCACACAGCCTAAGGACCCATCTATAGCTCTCTTGGGCATATACCCAAAAGATGCTCCAACATACAACAAACACACATGCTCTACTATGTTCATAGCAGCCTTAATTATAATAGACAGAAGCTGCAAAGAGTCCAGATGCCCTTCAACAGAGGAATGGATTAAAAAAATGTGGTACATCTACACAATGGAGTACTATTCAGCTATCAAAAACAATTCCTTCATGAAATTCAAAGGCAAATCGAATGACCTAGAAAATATCATCCTGAGTGAAGTAACTCAATCATAGAAAAAAAAAAAACCACATTTGGTATGCACTCATTGATAAGTGAATATTAGCCAAAAAGCTCATATAACCCACGATGCAATCCACAGAACACAGGAAGCTCAAGAAGAACGATGACCAAATTTCAGATGCTCCCACTCCTTCTTAAAAGGGGAAAAAATATCTAAAAGAGGGTATATGGAATCAAATTTAGAGCAGCGACTCAAGGAGCATTAAATCAGAGCCTGCCCCACTTGTGGCTCTTATGTATACAGCCACCAGAACTAGATAAGATTGATGAAGCTAAAAAATGCATGCTGACCACCAAACTAGATAAGATAGATGAAGCAAAGAAGTGCAGGCTGACAGGAACCGGATGTTGATCTCTCCTGAGAGACACAGCCAGAATAAGGCACATACATAGGCGAATGCCAGTAGCAAACCACTGAACTGAGAACGGGACCCCCATTGAAGGTATCAGAGAAAGGACTGAAAGAGCTTGAAGGGGCTTAAGATCCAATATGAACAACAATGCCAACCAACCAGAGCTTCCAGAGACTGAACCACTATGAAGGACTATACATTGACTGAGGCAAGGCATCAACTGCATATGTAGCAGAGAATAGCCTTGTTGGGGCACCAGTGGAAGGGGATGCTCTTGGTATTGCCAAAGTGGGAAGGACCCCCAGTGCAGGGAAATATGGGGGGCACTAAGGGTGATGTACAGGGGGAATACCGGTGTGGGGGAGCAGGTGGGGAAGGAATAGAGACTTTTGGACAGGAAACTGGGAAGGGGAATAACATTTGAAATGTAAGTTAAGAAATATATCTAATATAAAATTAAAAATGAAAAAAATAGAAAGAAAGGGAGGACTTTAAGTGTTGCCTTGTGCAACCCATAGATGATGGCTTTTGCCTGCTCTTAATGTATTTTGTTTTGTTCAGTTTGACTGATGTCTCTCAGAAGCCTGCTCTTTTCTGAAGAGGTAAAGGAGGAATCTGGAGAAGAAGACAAGCGCCGGGGGTGGGAGGGAAGCTGGGAGGAATGAAAGGAGGGAAAGCTGTATTGGGGATATAGTGTAAAAATTAATATTTTCAATAAAAAGTATAATGAAGAAGATGCCAGGAAATCAAGAGGGAGAGCAATGGGGAAAGCATTAACTGAAACACCCAACAAAGGGGAGAGAGAACCTATTGAGACCATATCCAGAGGTTAAGCATGGCTCTTGGTTGAAGGACTGCCCAGCCATCTCAAACGTTTTAACACAGAATTGCTCCTGTTTAAAGGAAATACAGGGACAAAGTGTGTAGCAGAGACCGAAGGAAAAGCCATCCAGAGACTGCCCCACCTGAGGATCCATCCCATATGCAGTCACCAAACCCAGACATTATTGCTACTGCCAAGACCTGCTTTCTGAAAGGAGCCTGATATAGCTGTCTTCTGCGAGGCTCTGCCAGAGCACGACAAATACAGATGGGGATGCTTGCAGCCAACCATCAGACTGAGCACAGGAACCCCAATGGAGGACTTAGAGGAAGGGCTGAAGGAGCTGAAGGGGATGGTAACCCCATAGGAAGAACAACAATGTCAACTAACCAGACCCATCAGAGTTCTAAACCATCAAACAAAGAGTACACATGGAGGAACACAGTTGCATATGTAGCTGAAGATGTATTTATCTAGCATTAGTGGTAGAAGAGGCCCTTTATTCTGTGGTGGCTTGATGCCCCAGCATAGGGGAATGCTAGGGCAGTGAGGCAGGAGTGGGTGGGTGGATGGGTTATCATCCTTATAGAAGCAGGGGAAGAGGAAATGTGGGAGGGGGTTTGCAGAGAGTAAACCAGGAATGAGGATAACATTAGAAATGTAAGTAAATACAATTTACTTTTCTATTTTTGTATAATTTGTAAAAATATATTATAAAAAGTAAGATAGTATCTTAAAAAAATTAAAAAAAAAAAAACAAACCTGTGTTGAACAGGCCTAAATTCTGTTTACCAAAGTCATCCTCTCAATATCATATTCAGACACTTTGTCCTGATTTTATTTTAGTCTTTATAGAAATGTATCTTTTGTTTTCTCTACACGTAAAGAAAATTCCACAATGCCTTTGACTGCATACCACTACTTGCTGCCTTCTGGTGAGACCTCCGCCCTTCACTGACACCCTCTGGTCCCAATTGCTAAGTCAACTTGATCAGAAAACCACAATCCTACCTGCTACCTTGAAGGTAGTGAAGGTTTCACAAATGGTCAAACAAAAGGACACTTAAAGACACATATATAACAAAGAAGTTATATTTCCCACTAATTTAAACTAATTAAAGTGTAAATTTAAAGGTATTTTGGTGCACAACTGATATATAATGTTTAAAATTAAATATGTTCTATTTGTAAAAAGAAAAAAAAATAGAGCAGCAAAATCTCTTAACCTTTGAGCTCCAAACCTCAATAAATTTAAAATATCACCTAATTTATAGTGAAAGACACATATCAGTGGTTGACAAATACAGAGACTGATGCAGGCTGGGGGTAGGGTGAGAGTTGGACTACAAAAGCATATGAAAATTTTTTTGGAAATAATTGAAATAAAATAAATGTCTCATAGCGTGTGTGTGTGTGTGTGTGTGTGTGTGTGTGTGTGTGTGTGCGCGCGCGCGCACAAGTGTACTTATCCATATATTTATGCATTCAATTGCTGACCTAGCCTCCACTCTTAGGCATATTCCTCATCTTTGTTACCTTAAGTTTGAGCCATCATTTCTTACTGAGCCTAAAGCTCCCTGCTTTTGCTACGCTATGGCAAGTTAGTTCCAGATACTCTTCTCTTTCCATATCTACAGTATTGGGATCACAGATGTATGCTGCTATGCCTAGCTTTGTAGTGTAGATGGGATCTGAAATTAGGATCACAAGCTTATATGGCAAATGCTTCCTGACTGAGTCACCTCCCTAGCTCTTTCCTTGTATCTTAATTGTGGAGAAGCTTGGAGGTTTCTGGTACAAAGCTAGCAAAACTCATTGGATTCTGTTCTTGAACAAGAAGTTACTGATTGTAAGTTATTTCTCAGTGAACTTGATAAGGAAAAATGAGTCAGGTCTTTCCTGACTCTCATAAAATGATTATCATCTTGAATTTTACTTTACAAAAGTGAAAAATACTATATAGCATAGCATATATCCAGGACAGAAGTAGCAGGAAGATGACAGGCTATTGTTATTGTGCTGGAGAAGAAAGGTTTATAAAGGTTTATAAAGGTTTATAAAGGTTTATGAATTCCTGTGGTCTTTCTGAATGTCTGACACAATGTTGTTTTTTTTCCCCAAAATGCTTTATGAGGAATGAGATTTTTTCCTATCAAATAAATAAATTATGAAATATTTACATAAACTTGTGTGTGTGTATGTGTGTTTGTGCCTAAACAAATGTGTGTATATACAAACTAAAAGTCAACTTCTGATGCTGATCCTAGAATCCATCTATTTGGGACAAAAGTGTTACTTAGCATGGAATTCTTTAATTGGACTGAGTAGATAGCCCCATGGAACCTCTGTCTCTACCTTAGCATGCTAGAAGCAGAAGCACTATGTCTACCCTTTACATGGATTCTGAGGATCAAACTCAGACTTGCACGACAAGTTCTTTATCAAATGAGCTGTCCCCCTTAAGCATTTTGGTGATGAGTGTCATACTGTAGCTCAGGCCTGCAAGTTTAGATGAGGCTACCCAAGCCTCTCCAATGTTGGAACCAAAAACATATGCCACTCTGTCCAACTTCAGCTAGTCTTCTGTTAATACAGTTGTTGCTCCTGAGATCAAATGATGGTGATGATTATCTTTGAAGAATACTGGGAAATAAGGAGAACTCTTAAGGGAATGTCTACCTCAGTTTCTCTTTCTAGTGGAGCTTCCATGTTAAGGTAGCAGAACATTTGAGTTTAGAGACTCCTTGAGAGAGCAGTGTGTTGATTTCTGTTCATCATGTGTACTCCTTTCTGTCTACAAAAAAGAGACACTTTCTTTGTGAACCTTGGGCCAGGAAATTTATCTGTGCAGCTAATTCATTCATGACACATGAAATATCAGCAGTCTAGGCTCTGGGAGAAGACCTGGAGTGATACTGAAAGGTACTTCTTGCCAAAAAGTAGTGAATGCCTGATGGATCAGAAATAAAATAGTGATGCAAAAAGTCACACACCAAATCTGTTTCCTCCAGAAAGGGGTTTGTGACTTGTGTTACTAAAGATAGGAATTCAAAAAAAATTGGTTGTTTTTGTGTGTTGGAACAGAACAGCATTAATTAGATTTGACTTGGAGATACCCTGAAACATTAGGACTTAGGCACATAGGATATTGGCAGATGGATTCTGGAGATACATAATAGGAAATGTTACCTTCTTTGTATCATGTAAACTTTTAATAGTCTACTCAATGAATACTTCTGTGTGTGTATGTGTGTGTGTGTGTGTGTGTGTGTGTGTGTGTGTGCGTGCATGTGTGTGTAAACATGAAGGAAAGTTAGTGTTGCAGTTTGGTCACAGTCCTCAGTTTGTCTTCTTTATCAAAAGCACTTCCACACTCTTTTTCCAAGTCTGTCAATGAAGGCATATATATATATATATATATATATATATATATATATATATATATATATATATATTAGGATACTTATTTTTAAATGATTTATCTCTATCCCTTGTGATTTTCTGAAATGGTTTATGTCTATTACAATGAAAAGTGTCTGTATAATGCCTTTGTAAAAAGGGGCTCGGGAAGGGGGTGAGAGTTATACTTTTCAGTAGGTATAAGAATAAGTATTTAAAATACAGTTAGAAATTATTTAGATGACGAATGATGTGGGAACCCCTGTCCCAGTATTTATCAATGATACAACACCTATACCTAAGGCCGAGGGAACAAGAACGATGAATAGTGAAATGACTGTAAGAGCTAGTGAACCAGGAAATCTGGTGTGAGATTCTTCTAGAAAGATACTTTGTTAACCTCAGCAGTATGGCTGCTTAAATACGATTGAGACAACTATAATAACAACCATTCTAATATATAAAATGGAAGTTTCACACAACCACAGTCATCTAAGGAATACTAAAAGTTGAAGAAGTAGTCTTTCTTAGGAATGGGCACCCTTAATGTTTTTATCACAACACCAAATGGTCAACCCAAAATTCACATAAATACCAGCCACACTGAACATAAACAGAAAGTTGAATTTTATATTTATACATATGTATGTCTACATATATAACACACATATGTATAAAGGTAATGCTCCAATGTGATCTTTGTCCTTGTCAAACACAGAACTTCTACTTTCTTCAGCCATGTTTTTTTAAAGAAAGCCATACACATGTTTATGGAACAGTAAAAGACACCCTCGCTCTTGGTATTCTTTACTGTCCAACACATGTTTGTTTGTTTGTTTTCAGTGATTTAAAAAAATATTTAATTTGACACCATGTGATTTCTGTAAAATAAGGCCATAAATTTGGGAACTCACAAAAGAAAAGGAATGGAAAGAATTGGATGGAGTAAAGGAAAAGGGGGATTTGATATACTTCTATTTTGTTAAAAATAAAATAAAAATAAAACTATAATAAGAGAAAAAAATTAATTTAATTTTAAAGTTTGTGAGTATGCATGTATATATCTATAAATGCATGTGAATGTGTGTGGAGGTGATTACAGAAGTCTGAAGAGGCTGTTTGTTACCCTGGAGCTTGGAGTAGCTATGGTTTGTGAGCTGACTGGTGTGGGTGTTGAGAAACATCATTTAAAAGAGACCCTTGTGCTCTTAGCCACTGAGTAACCTCTAGTGGTCTATTACTAGTTTCTGATTAACAATTTTGGAAATAACAAATTGCCTTCCTTTCATTGAAGACTAAGTAAGGGCTTGATATTTTTAAGCCACACAAACATGCACACCCTACCATTTATTGTAATATCAGACTTTGATAACATTCATTATTCATTATTCTAAATAAATATCTATCTGAATAACCAGTGAGCATAGGCTATATTTTCTTTCCAGTGATGTTTTTATATGCAAGTGAGTTTAGGAAATCCGTTATATTAGTTACTTCTGTGTTCCTGTGATAGAATACCATTACCAAATGCAACATAAAAATTTAAGACCTGGGTATATGCCCAAGAATAGTATAGCTGGGTCCTTAGGTAGTACTATTTCCAATTTTCTGAGAAACTGCCAGACTGATTTCCAGAATAGCTTGCAATTCCACCATCAATGGAAGAGTTTTCCTATTTCTCCACATCCTTTCCAGCATCTGCTCTGAAATGAGTTTTTGATCTTAGCGATTCTGACTGATGTGAGGTGGGATCTCAGAGGTGTTTTGACTTGCTTTTCCCTGATGACCAAGGATACTTAGGTGATTCTCTGACATTTGATACAGCCATTTGATATCCCTCAGTTGAGAATTCTTTGTTTAGCTCTGTACCCATTTTAAATAAGGCTATTTGGTTCTCTGGAGTCTATCTTCTTGAGTTCTTTGTATATATTGAATATTAGCACTCTATGAGTTGTAGGATTAATAAAGATCTTTTCCCAGTCTGTTGGTTGCCATTTTGTCCTAATAACAGTGTCCTTTGCCTTACAAATTGCTTTGCAATTTATGAGGTCCCATGTGTTGACCTGATCCTTGATCTTAGATTGGTGTTCTTTCAAGAATCCTTGGAAGCAGTTGTGTCCTACTTTTAGAATCTCTGAGGGTTTTTTGTTTGTGTGTTTGTTTGTTTGTGAGCAGGAGGGGTGGGCAGCCAAACACAACCTCAAAAGCAAGATTTATAAGATATACAATAGACCCTAAAGAGTACGAGTTTCAGAATTTCTAACCAAAGGAGATCTGTTTTCTAGCATTTTGGGCCAATTTTATTTAAAAGAACTATTTCATTTTCTCAAGCAGACCTTGAGATTGAAGATCATAATGTGTGCCTAAGTTCTAAATTAATTCTCTCTGCAGGTAGAAAAATCTCCTAACCAGCCTGAAAAAGTGCACAGAGTTCCTTTTATTATGGCTGTGACAAAATGCCTTTAAAATGTAACCTAAGGGAGAAAAAAAAATGATTCTTAGTGAGTACTAGGTATTATCCTGTTTCTTTCTCCACAGTGCTGGGATTTCAAGTGTGTGCTACCATTTTGAGCAGGTTTACAAAGATTGTGAGTAGGGATCAAAATTAAGACTTTAGTGACATATCTGTGTCTCCAGGATTATCTAGAATCCCCCACCTTCAGAAGAAAATAATTCCTTTATGACCTTGTAAGGGGGTATTCCTAATTCAAACCATTTATATCCCAAGCTTCCCGAAATCCATCACAGGGCCATGGAACATTCCTCACATGCCATTCACTTTTTGGAATTACATTTGAACTTGATTAGTTGTTTTTCTTCTTATGATATCCTCTTTGGATCTGATCATATCTGATCATATGTCTAAATTTTTGTGTTTTGAGATAGAGTCTTGATATATAAAATAACCCAGGTGGTTTTAAAATTTCCATTCTCCTGAGTGCTGAGATTACAGCTGCATGCCATGTTGCCTAGCATTGGTTAAATTTTGCCTTTTGGGATATACTTCTGGATTCTGGACCATCTGCTTCACTCTTACTCAGCTTCCTCGGAATATATCTTAGATCAGAAATATGTTCCACTTATTCCAAACAACTGCACCAAACTCTTTCATGGATGCAAACCCCTTCAGCTATATAAAATATTATTCTTTGCATTACCACTTTTATATTCTAAAAGTTTATTTTTAAAGATTCATTTATTCAATAAATTTACTTTAAGTTGGGGATTTAGCTCAATGGTCGAGTGCTTGCCTAGCAAGTGCAAGGCTGTGGGTTTGATACTCAGCTCCAGAAAAAAAAATTATTTTGTTTGTGCAGAAGTGTGTGCCTGTGCTCTCAGGGAAAACAGTAGGGTGTTGATATGTTCCTCTAGTACTCTGCACTTACACTTTTGAATTACTATTTCTTCCTGGTCCTGGCCTCATGTTCTTCCTTCTAGGGTGGAAGGTAATATGCTTCAGTGATCCTCCTGCCTTCACCCAGAGCTGGCATTTCAGTTGTAGGACAGATGCCAGACTTGTTTTCTGCTAACCGGAATTGGAACGTTGGTCTTAATGATTGTGTTGCAAGTGCTCTTGACCACTAAGTTATTTCTCCAGGCCCTTGAACTCATTCCAAAGCATTTTTTATGCTCTGTGCAAAATTCATGTTAGAATATGATGATATATAAACAATTAGGTGAGGAAAAAAGCATCATAAAAATCTTATCCTATAGAGGCAAAACAGCTCATCAATGAAAGATGGAAAACAAGACCTGGGACTTTGTCTGTGAAGGACAAAATAGTACTGTGTATCTGAGAGACCTTTGGGGTGTGATGGAAGTCTTTGATGGGGGTTCATAAGGATATTTGAATTTTTCTGCAATTCTAACGTGGATGGATCAGCATTTCTTTTGGGTTTACAGTAATTCTTTACCTTCATAGAATAATGCAATTAAACAAGGGCCTCAGAGAGATATACAGTAGTTTTAAGGATTAGCCTTGTCATTTAATGTATTATTTTAAAGCTAATTGATAATTTATTGCTTACCAGGTAGTTTGTGTCATGTTGTATGTATGGATTCATGTATTTGAATATGGTTGGCTCAGGGGCTGGCACATTAGAAGATGTGGCCTTATTGGAGAAAGTGTGTCTCTGTTAGGGTGGGGTTCAGAGAGAACTTCCTTCTAGTTGGCAGGAATACAGTCTTAATCTAGTAGGCTTCAGATCAAGATGTAGAACTCTCAGCTCATCCCTCTCTGTGCCTGCCTGGATGCTGCCATGCTCAGTTTCTTGGTTATAATTTACTGAATCTCTGAACTTCTGAACTTGTGAGATATCCCAATTAAACTTTGGCCCTTATAAGAATTCTTGGTCATAGTTTTTTTTTTTTTTTTTTTTTTAACATCAGTAAAACTCAAACTAAGACACCAAGCAACACATTGAGACCCTATCTCAAACAAAAACAGCTTCCTTCACATAAAACAAGCAAACAAACAAACAAAAAAACAAAAACTATGCAGAATAAAGAGAATGGCACTTGAAGCAAGGTAGTTCTCTGGGATTCAGGTATATAAGCACATGCATGCATTTGCATTAAGATGAGTTCACATACATACAAATACCTATTCACTCAATAATCTGTGTGCTAACTATGTTTTTGTCTACTGTCCTACATTTAAATGGAAATTTATTCTTCTGTTATGAATAAACCATGCTTTCTTTGTGCTTGTTTGCTTGTTGTTATTTCCATTCATTTTCTGTCTGGATGATGAAAAATATATTATCTGTGATGATGCATACATAATAACAAAATGTGTTAAGTTAGACCTAAAGAAAGTTGTAGAATGATACCTTCATTGATTTTTGTTAGACATTGACATGGGTGACATTCGCAGATATTATCTGATACTAGTGAAATCTTGGAGTTAAATATTACTGCAGCAGAACCTGGCACATCTCTCTATATTCCTGAATATTCATAGTGATGAAATAGAAATATTTATCGATTCTTGAATGTTTCTTTAGTCAGATTCAACACTAACTCAATCAGAGTTTCTGGCACAGCATTTGTCCCAAAACAATAGTACTAGTATTAGAATAAAGATTGTTGTTAGTGATTTCTTAACTGAGTCAAAAGATGGAAGTTTGCTGATCTTCAGGTTCAGTGCAAATAAAAATATTAAAAGAAAGTAGTCCTCAAAGGGCTACATTGATGTTGCATCATGACATTACTCAACACATATGCCCCCAATGAATTTTTACAAATAGTTTAATCACTCAAAATCTGTTTCTACTGCTGAAAAAATCTGAATAATTTTATCTTATTGACAGATTAAGAATCTTTGCTGTGTCTAGATAGCATTTTTGGAGCCACAGATATCATTGGCTTCCCTGTATGCTTCCCTGTATGCTTACACAATAAACTTTGTCAGAACCACAAGCTATATTCTTGCAAGCACCTGAGCTGGTCAGTCAGCTGACCATCTTTTTTTAGACATCTCTGTTACTGGACTGAACCTCCATACCAAGTAGCTTAGGCTTTCTGGCCAATGGTAGCCCCAGAGCTATATATTTTTTTTAATGATGAATATAAGTGGCATAAGCCCTGATATTTTTAAGAGATATATTTATATTATTTATATGAATACATTGTAACTGTCGTTAGACACAAAAGAAGAAGGCATCGAGTCCCATTAGAGATGGTTAGAAACAATCATGTAGTTGCTTCTGGAAGAATGTTAGATCCCTTAACCACTGAGGTATCTTTATAGCCATTTATTTATTTATTTATTTATTTATTTATTTATTTATTTATTTATTTATTTATTTATTTAAATGTCATTTCTGGGAATGGGACTTCAGTCTTCATGATTGTGGTGCAATCCCTTTGTCCATTGAGCCTTTTCCCCAAATCTGCCTTGCAATTATTACTGTATGTATATGTGTCAAATTATCACAGGTTTCATTCAACTCACAAAAAATAATTGAATACCATGAATTAGTTCATTTGGGTCTTTATGAAATTTGAGGGAGAGGTTCCTCAGAAAACTGGACATTACACTACCTGAGGACCCAGCTATACCTCTCTTGGGCATATACCCAAAAGGTGCTCCAAGATACAACAAAGACACATGTTCCATTATATTCATTGCAGCCTTATTTATAATAGCCTGAAGCTGGAAAGAACCCAGATGCCCTTCAACAGAGGAATGGATTAAAAAAAATAGGGTACATCTACACAATGGAGTACTACTCAGCTATCAAAAACAATGACTTCATAGAATTCATAGGCTAATGGAATGAGCTAGATAATATCATCTTGAGTGAGGTAACTCAATCACAGAAAAACACACTTGGTATGCGATCATTGATAAGTGGATATTAGCCAAAAAGCTCAAATTACCGAAGATGCAATCTGCAGAACACAGGAAGCTCTAGAAAAAAGAAGACCAAAATGTAGATGCTCCCACTCCTTCTTAAAAGGGGGAAAATGTTCATAGGATGGGATATGGAAGCAAAGTTTAGATCTGTAACTCAAGGAATGGCCATTCAGAGCCTGACACACATGTGGCCCATATATAAACAGCCACCAGAACTAGATAAGATTGATGAAGCTAAAAAAAAATGCATGCGAAAAGGGTCTGAATATAGATCTCTCCTGAGAGACACATCCAGAGCATGTCCAATACAGAGGTCAATGCGAGCAGCAAAGCACCAAACTTAGAATAGGACCCCCTTCTGGGGAATTAGAGGAAGTATTGAAAGAGTTGAAGGATCTTGCAACCCCTTCAAACAACAGTGCCAACCAACCAGAGCTTCCAGGGACCAAACCACTACCGAAAGACTACACATTGTCTGACCCAGGGCTCCAACTGCACATGTAGCAGAGAA